>NC_042998.1:4663119-4758119 GCF_006345805.1 Octopus sinensis | reverse complement strand
ACAACCGTCTCTAAAAACAACGAAAGAAGCTCATTCAAATGAAAGATTCGATTGACTTGAGAGGTGCACACTTACTCGGAGCAAAAAGAAGAGACCACTATCATATTTATTACATCTTCAATGATCTTCCGAAGTAAAATCTATGGAAGTAAGTATTTTATTACAGCTACATTTTCAGAGCTATCCACTTTACAGTATTTCAGGCGGGGGAAATTGCACAATCAGAAATTGCTATACCATTACTATGCGAAAAAGGTTTTCTGAACTATACACAAGAAGTGCCATGGTGAGACATGAGTATTGTTGCGAAAGGTTTTCAGATGCTGGTTTGCAAAGGAAATAGGGTACACTTAGGTGTTAATTAACAACGAAATCACGCGCAGAGGAATATCAAACTGTTATACGCGAATCGTATCTTGCTCACCTAATACTGTTGTGGATAGGTTGTCATGTATACCGACTTACAAGCCTCATGCATTAACAATTGGCATTGAATTTATGTGATTTTATTGTGTTAGCAGCCCAGACCATCCTTATATAAAATACGTCCAATATCATTCAAAGGAACACGTCGGGTAGTCCGCGGCCAATATACGCATAGAGAAATTGATCATTGATCAATTGTCTTTTATGAGAAGATATTTTTCGACCAAAAAACAGCTGGCGACTGGCATACAATAAAAGACTGTGTGCAAGAGGAAAAGCGACTCAGGCAGACATTCACATGTATTTTTATGATACGACGTTCTATGTAAAACTTATGAGTTATATATTTACATAAGACTCCTAGAGACAGATGTCTTTAAATGCTGAATATTAGTTCTCTTATGATATGTAATTTGCTATCAAAGTATCTAGTCTCCATAGGTCTAATCAGCCACACAAATTGGTACGAAATAAAATCATGTTTCCAGTCTTCTCCGTACAGCATGTCAACAAATTCTTCTAGGCCTCCGAATTATTGCTTATTAAATAACCTTCAGGTTTGCACTCTGCACCATATTAACTTCTCACTTGGACTGGTTTCTGATATTGTGCATCATCATCTTTTAAAATCTTTCATGACCTACCAGCAGGCTGGGACACTAATGTCTCCATGTATTTGCCGGTGATCTCATAAGATTGCTTCTTAAACATTTACATGTATCTTACATTTCAAACATGCAAATCTCTCCCTTGTTTCTCAACATGCACTTCACAACTTCCACATTCATACCTTATTGGTTGACATGTGCGTACGTATAATAAAGCTTGTGCTTCAGTTCATAAACATAGTGTGTACGATGGCTGTCCGCGCAATATCTATCAAGCCAATTCTTCGCAGATATTCTGTGGCCGAAGGAATTTCGTATAATACACATGCCTATGGAAGTGAAGAATTGTATCCAATGACTAAATTTGTCATGTATATGCATCCATGTATGTATGTTTGTACTTATTTGCGTATGTCTGTGTGTGTGTATGTATATAAATCTATGAATATGTGTATGTGCAAATGAATTTGCATGTGTATGCATATATATGGACATATATATGGATGTACTCATATACGAGTATACACTAAACCCCTACATATATATATATATATATATATATATATATATAGATATATATATATATATATATATATATATATATATATATATATTATATATATATATATATATATATACTAACAATATAGGATGAAGTCCCTTTCTCTACAGAAAAGGAATCCATCAGGAAGCGTGGGCAGTATATTTTAAAAAACCGTTACGGTTGAAGTATAAACATCATATAATTAAGGGCTAAAGAGGGTTATTCTAAAGCCAATACACTGATTTATCCACTTATAATCCGCTTACTACAGGAGAATTGAAACTGAAAACGGGCAACTAACCTTTAGAAAATTTAAATTTCGTTATCTCTATATTGAATCAATTTCGGAATTAATCTTATAAAAAGATATATTCTTTCTTCAGTAGAGCTTTCGATGGGATATAAATAAAATACTCACGTATGATCATGGAAAAAGCACAAGCTGAAAACATAACTACACTTATATCTAAAAATAAAAATTCTATAAGTGGATAAATCAGTGTATTGGCTTTAGAATAACCCTCTTTAGCCCTTAATTATATGATGTATATATATATATATATATGCACACATACACACACATACTCACGCACACATACACACACACGTACATATATATATATATATATATATAAAAGAAATAGCAGTCCTTGCAAAATGGAAACATGAAAACATTTATCTTTTTGTAAGTATGGAGAAAAAAGATCATATGAATTCTTTACATTGAATAACTGAAACTTTACAAAAGCACTGAAGGCAATAATTCGAACAAATCAAGATTTCATTCAATGCACATAATTGGAAGATGCTTATTGATTCCTCAAAGACAAGTATGAACTCACCTTTGTTACTTAACAAACTACATGTATCTTGCAGAACCAAACAACGTCTGGCATATATATATCTATATCTATATATACACATATATATTTATATGTGTGTGTGTGTGTATGCAATACGAAGCCTTGAGTCTCCAGATAAAATGTTAAGATACTATCGGCAATATTATTTTGTTATGCCTTAACATAATACATGAAATTCAATGCGATTCTGCTAGATGTTATATTTATGTTTATGGAAAAGCAGCCTTCTCTGGCATTTGCTAAATCCATAGAGAACACCCAATCGCTTTTGCATTACATTTTACGAAAATTTAAAGCTTGCTTTTGAAACTTATTTTCTGCATCTAAGAAATATACATGTTTATGAAATGCACATAAACTTTCGATTAATTTTGTAAATATTGTAAAATGATGAAACACGCAAAAAAACACCTGTCATATAATTGAAGTTGTATAAATTTGTAAATGATGCTATAGTTGTTATAGAATACAAGATTTGAAAACGGATGAAAGAAAGCAATAAGAAAACGAGATAACTGATGCTGTGTCAAAATCCCATAAAATAGTTACATTTATATCATAAAACAAACCGGTTGAAGTAATTTTGGTATTATTTGGAATATTTGTTATCTTTTTTGAAGAACCCTTTATTCTCTTCCAAATAGGTAATTCCCAAAATTGTGGGGAAGAAAGCATTTTAGTTACATTTCTTAGCAGGTAATTATTTTATTAACGTCTGAACACTGAACTGAAAAACGTTGCGCGTTACATCATTTGAATGCTGTAAGTTAAAGGAGGGAACAGAGTACCAAAAGGCATTTAATTCGTTGCTCTATAAACCATAACGTCAATCTCCCTCCTCTACATGGCCGTCATCCTTCTTCTCAATATCAAAATGATGATGATGATGATGACGACGACGATGGTGTCGATGATGGTGGTAATCATGATGATATTAAAAATAACATCAACAGCAGCAGCAACAACAACAACAACAACAACAATAATAATAATAATAATAATAACAACAACAACAACAACAACAATCCTTTCTACTATAGACACAAAACCTGAAATTTAAGGGAAGAGAGTACTCAGTGTAATCGATTCCAGTGCGTAACCGGTACTTATTTCATCGACCACCGATTGTACTTACCCGAAAATTAAAATTGATAATAAAGCAATATCAATAATAAATAGACATAGTCCTTGTACTGGTCAAAATATGCGACGTGCTCACAAACGCAGATGGTCTGTTGATATGAACCATAAGGCGATCCAGTGCCATGATCAAGCATTGCTAGACAAGAACAATGGCAAATGTAAAGCTGATCATTAAAACTTTGGAACCAACTGGGTATGATCCACATTACTGAAAACGGATTTATGTATCAGATAAAAATAATTCGGATTAGAGGTCTTCTTTATAAGACCCAGATTCAGACAATCAGGAAAGGCCACCGTAATGGTGAAGATATCAAAGAGAATAACGTAGGTGAAGATCAGTGAATGCGTAGCCAAGGTGAAGTTGTACTGGAGGAGAGGCCGGTTAATCAATATTATGTAAAAAGCCAAGAGCCGCGTACCCGAGTGATTTTTTCCATGGGAAAAATCAGCTACTGGTTCAAGTTTTCCCGAAACACAAGAGCTGGAAGTACCCCACAACTGAAATCTTCCAACAGATGGACATCCATGCTCCTCATCATATAACCAAAAGAAAAAGAATGAAAAGTGGTTTAGGGGAAATAATAAAGAATTTCTTAAGGCCTTCTATCATGCCGTGTATTTCCACACTAATAAATCTAAGGCTGTACAAACCTACTTAAACTAGGAATAAAAGAACTTTGAAGTAAGACCCTATATAGACATTAAATTTAAGAAATGAAAGGAAAAATATATGGCAACTATACTTGACATCGATACCACCATTGAATCTATCAAGCAAAAGGTATGTGCTAAGGCTGCCCGCATAGCAAGGCGTGAAAGGCGCGTAAGATTCTCCATGGATAACAACATGTTAAAAAATAACTCAAAAAGGTTTTACAGGAAGATAGGGAAAATACAAGTTACAGTAAAGTGTGTCCCATCAAAAGAAGTGCAAGAATTTTGGAATATAATTTGGCAGGAGAAAAAAAATGATGGAAAGGCTCCTTGGATTGATAAAATATATTGAGACTTAGACTCCTTAGAAGAGCAAAAGTGGGAGGGTATCAAGGTAGAGGATGTAAGATCTACTCTCAGGAAGTGAAGCAAATGGAAGTCTCCAGGAAAGGATAAATTTCCTAACTTCTGGCTGAATGCCTTCCCAGAGTCATGAACTGCTAACAAAACTTTACAACAATGTATTGCAACAACTTAGTATGATTTCCTTTTGGCTAGTCTATGATGCTACATTTTTACTTTCAAAACATGAAAAAACAAATGAACCAAAAAAATATAAACCATAACCTGTTAACATGTGTCTTGACCAAGTATACCTATAGTTTTTTAATAGGAAGTGGCATATTCCCTAATGCAGAAAAAGGATGTAAACGTGGGTCCTATGGTTGTAAAGATCAGTTACTTATCAATACGATGTTCTTTGAAGATTGTCACAAACGACACAAAAACTTTCGATGGGCTGGATAGACTATAAAAAGGCTTTTGATAGTCTACCACATAGCTGGATTAAGAAATGTCTGGAAGTGCATAAAATAGCACCTACTCTGCAAAACTTCTTGTCTGTAAGTATGAGATCATGGAGAACCACACTATCTTTGAAGAGTGACAATGAATCTCTCAGTGCTGGAGACGTAAGAATTTTATGTGTCATTTTCCAGGGTGACTCTCTATCACTACTCCTCTTTTGCCCAGCCTTAATACCTCTCTCGAAATTGCACGATGATGTACAATACGGCTATAAAATGTTTGATAAAAATAGAAATCATCTCTCTTTGCAAGAAATGGCCAACTACAGTGTATACTAGCGATTATTAGGCAATTTAGTGATGACATTAGGATGCAATTTAGCCACGATAAATCTGCTAAAGCTACCTTTATCAAATGAAAAATGACAGAAAAACCTAATGTTAATCTTGACAAGCAGAAAGTCATAAAGGAGTTAGAACTATCGGAGAGTTACAAATACCAAGGAGTATTTGAAGGTGATGGAATCAAACATTGAATGATGAGGGAAAGGTTCCGAAGAGGATATTATCGCAGGGTAAGGGCGATACTCAAAGCAGAGCTAAATGAAATAATATGTGGAACTTCGAGAGTAAAACAATACCTATTTCTTTATTACCCACAAGGGGCTAAACACAGAGGGGACAAACGAGGACATACATAAGTATTAAGTCGATTATATCGACCTCAGTGCGTAACTGGTACTTAATTTATCGACCCTGAAAGGATGAAAGACAAAGTCGACCTCGGCGGAATTTGAACTCACAATGTAACGGCAGACGAAATACCGCTAAGCATTTCGCCCTGCGTGCTAACGTTTCTGCCAGCTCGCCGCCTTTTGACTAAAACAATGCCTGTTGCCATAGGTGTCTTAGGAATGATAGCAAAGGGGGCCGATTGCTAGCTAGCTCATATACCCGGAAATCCCAATATCGCAGAGATTCAAAAGTTAGTGCTCATGGGAACTGCCCTTATCCTACATAAAATGCTGTCTACGTAATCACAAATATTAAAACAAACTCATAATTTTCTTATGTTTTCCTAAACATTCTCTAGGACAATATTATGTGCAAAACCAAATATACGACACCCAATGTATAATACCAGCATGCACCTCTAACTTGCTATCTCTTGATGTCTCTGAGTGAGACTTGGAGTTAACTTGTACAAATACAATGCAAAAGTCAAACATATAATAATAATAATAATAATAATAATAATAAGAAGAAGAAGAAGAAGAAGAAGAAGAAGGAGAAGAAGAAGAAACTCTCAAAATACAAAGACCTGGAAATAGAGGTAACTAGAATATGGAACCTGAAAACAGAAACAATTCCTATCATAGTAGGTGCATTAGGTATGATAAAAAAATATTCAGACAAATACATAACAAAAACACCAGGACTTACAAACACATATAACATACAGAAAATTGCACTACTAGGCACTGCACACATCCTACGCAGAACACTTTCCATACAATAACCATCAGAGTATCACAACAAATCACAGCACATACCCAAGGCACACAGAGCTGCGCTCGGTAGTGAAGTGAAAGCACTCTATAAAAATAAAACTACTGAATAAAATAAAAATAATAATAATTATAATAATAATTATTATACTACTACTACTACTACTACTACTACTACTACTACTACTACTACTACTACTACTACTAATAATAATAATAATATAATAATAATAATAATAATAATAATAATAATAATAGTAATAATAATAATAATAATAATAATAATAATAATAATAATAGAGGCTAGAGAGAGGCAAGACGTGGTATGAGGACAAACCGCAGAGAGTGGTGGAGTCGGAAACTAACAAAATGCTCTGGGATTTCTCCATCGAAAGAGATCAGGTTTTAGAGTATGAGAGACCGGACCTATTGGTAGTGGACAAGGTGCACCATATATGCTATATAGTTGATGTAGTATGTCCCTTTCACCCACGAATAGTGACGAAAGAAGGCGAAAAGATAGATAGACACAACGCTGAAATAGCTCGGCAATGAAAAACGAAGATGGTGCAGATACTGCCAATTATTTTTGTGTCCTTGGCAACAGCATTAGAAAGCATCAAGAGGAATATAAAGGGAAGTAGAATAGAATGCCCAGTTGAACTGTTATGAAGTTTTGCCATCATTGCACGGCCAGAATAATCAGGAAAGTATTAGATAGCTGAAAAAAACGAACAACATGGTACCGTAGGCTGAAGTTAGTAAGCCCGCTACGCATGCAAGACTCCGGGAGCTTCAACATGTTTCTGTGATAAAGAGACATGATAACAATGATATTAGGAAGAAGAGTAAGTTGACAAGATGATAAATTAAGGAAAAATGGGAATTAAAATGATAGGAAAAGTGATGGAACGAGTTAAAAGGGAAGAGTATAGAAGAATAGAGATGTGAAGGAGGAAGCTGATATTTAACTAGCATACATCATCGATTTTCGTCACATGATCTGAGTTATACTTTAACCCAATCTACTCTCTCTCATATAAGAGATTTATAGAAGTCAGATCAGTGTGAATAACAGATTGCTATAGGAGAAAATGCTAACCACTCCCGTTCGCTATCATGTTGCACAGCTATAGTGTTCTTCATTATAAAATAACTCATGCGAATCTAGCCATGCTCATGACATTGATGGAGATATTAGAATTTATTTGACTCTATTATACAATTTGGAATATGATAACGCTCGATTATACCACATGACACGAAGGAATAGAAGTTAGTGTTAGCCTATTAAATAATCAACAATTTTTCTGCACTGAAGATAATGTTTGAATAAATGTAGTAATTGATGGAGTTTTCAGTTTCATTGTTTATTTATTTGTTTAATTATTTTATCTACCTCCAAAACAACTGAATTCTATTCTTAATTTTAAATGTTTTATTGATGAGAAATTATATACCTGATAACATGATATAATAGAATTTAATACTCGAATATATCTTGTTTTATGTTTTAAAATGATTTATTAGAAGCTACTTTTAACTAGCTTATGAAGTCCACTTAACTTCATAAATTTCTGTCAATGCTTTAACAGCTATATCAATTAATTTTAGTAATTTGATAATTGTTAATATAACACAAGTTTTATTTTTAATTTCTGATCCGCTAATTGCTCACTTATTGAACCTCATTTCTTATGGAAACTGATGGGATTTTTCATTCAAAATTTAAAATCCACATTGGTAGATGACTATAAATTTCTGTATCTATTCATTCGAAAGATATTTAAAGTTACATGTTTATATATAATTACGTATGCTTACCTGCATAGATACTAATATACATACATAAACATGAGCATAGATGCATAGCCAAACTCACACATATGGTTACATATCTGGAAATATATATATATATATGTGTGTATATGTATATATGTATATATATATATATATATATATATATTATATATATATATATATTTATTATATAGAAGGAGCTTCTACAGGACTAGAACTGTTTCATTCAAGAGAAATCTTCAGGAAGCTCCTGAAGGGCTTCCTGAAGATTTCTCTTGAATGAAACAGTTCTAGTCCTGTAGAAGCTCCTTCTATATAATAAATTAATTTTACTCTGCTATGTATTGAGTACCTTATTTACTGTGGTTAACCCCGAATCAACCCGGGACCTACATATATATATATATATATATATATATATACCGGAGTAAACACATAAGTGTGAAACAAGGTGGAAAAAAAGAGTACTCAAATACCAGGGGTAGAGTATATATATATATGCACACGCACACACATATGCATACATGTATATGACTGAAATCAAAAGAATAATCATTTAGACTCCGTAAAATGAACAACTATAGATTAGAAGGTAGACAATCGTCAACACGTAATCAAAACATCATTACAAATATGACATTTGTATGTGGTGTTGCACATTAATACAAAACGTATATATTTTCAACGTAATCTTTGATATCAGAAATTTCCAATATGGTTTACTTGAAGAAACACCAATTAAATTGTTAAATTTGAATATCACATTGTTATGCCCATTGTTACTTTGATGTATAATTTATAATTCTTGTGCATATTCCAGTAAATGCAGAACTGGAATTTCTTATGCCATGCTAAAATAACTGGCTCGCCAACATCGTAGTTATCTATTTAAAAGTACATTAGCCTGTAAATTAACCTTCTGTCTACCAATGGGTCCAATGGAACCATTTCCGTTTTTTCAGTTGCTTTTTCCTACTGTTTATATCATTTGGTTCTGTTGATTTCTCGCGACTCTTATTTTTCTCGACCCTCTTTGACTCTCTCAAATGGGAAATTTTCCGTATATTTATAAAAGCTAGAATATTTCACTTTATACATCAATTATCGTATTGGTCCATCGGACCCTCGAATTAAATTCAGAAAATACTCTTGTCGTTCTAAACAGAATAAAAGCAGTATCAAATATTATTTTATTAGATATTTATCAGATATAAAATAGATAAAATTGTATTAAATATATTTGCTGAATTTTAGATAGAATAGGGGAAAATTATGAAAATATTCCTGTAAATTTGTGTGGTATTGCATCACCATCCATCTGCTAGGTTATAGGGTGATGCAATATTTCTATGTGATGATGCAATTCTTACAATATATTGCATCATCTTTCAGGAGAGTATAAATATGTGAGAGAGCAATAGTCTGTCTTCTATCAAGTTTCATTTCAGTTGTGCCTTCCAATATGCCTAGGACGTGGAAACTTGACTGAAGACCAAATATAATAAAGGTCATTTGAATTAGATGAAGAATAGGAAGAAGATAGTAGTGATTCTTTCTATTGCTCTTAAGAGGATGGTGAAAGTGATGTTTGCTGGACAGTTTAGGGTCTGTGTCATCAGATGATGAAGACACTCAAAAACAATTACCTGCAAGCCACCCAATTGTGAATGAGCATTATATTTCTAGAATCAGACAAGACGTTTGGCATTCTAATCCTCTTACTCAAGCAGCAGTAAGAACTCAGTCTTGCAATATTGTGCGCCAAGAATGTGAACAATCCCAATTTGCTAAAAGGTCTTGCGATGGCATTGAAGCATGTTTTACTATCTTTATGCGCCAGAATCTTCTTGAAATAATCCATAAATAAACAAATTTTGAAGGGGTGGTTGTTTACAGAGATAAATGGAAGAAAACTGATTACTCTGAACTAAAGAATTTTTTGGACTGATGATTATTCTTATAGGTGTTTATAAATCTAAACCAGAAAATGTCACGTAGTTATGCAATCAAGAAGAAGGCCACTTGCTAGTGCAAGAAGAATAAAGAGAAGTGATGATAAATTGGAGCCCATAAGAGAAGTATTTGAAATGTGGAATCAGAATTTACAAGATGGATATGTTCCAAGTACATGCATGACAGTTGATGAACAATTAGTTTCATTTAGAGGGAGCTGCCCATTCTGGGTGTATATTCCTTCAAAAGCAGGGAAGTATGGAATTAAAATTTGGACAATATGCGACAGTGAAACATCTTATGCCTGGAAAAGTCAAATCTACACTGGAAAGACCCAATAAAAGGGAAAGAGACAAATTAAGGTACAAGAGTTGTTGAAGATATCGTAAAAGAACTTGAAAATGCAGGTCGCAATAGAACTTGCGATAATTTTTTTACAAGTCTAGAATTGGCTCGAAAGCTGCTTCGCAAGAAAACTCCTTTAGTTAGAACAACTAAGAAGAACAGAGTTGAACTGCCAAGAGCTTTCACAAATGGAAAAGAAAGAGAAATCAACAGCACAATATTAGGATTTCAAAAGGATTCTATGATCCTATCTTATTGTCCCAAGAAAAATTATGTAGTCACACTTATGTGTAGAATGCACTCTCAGCCTTCAATTGATTAAAAATGTGTCGAAAACAAACCTGGTTATATTCTACAAAATGATTGATATAAGTGCAGTGAATGCTTTCATTTTTGCTAAATAGATTCACTTGCAAAGTTTCAAGGATAAACGAAGACAGTACCTAATTCAGTTAGGAAAGAAGCTTGCTGGAATTAATGTTAAACAAGAACATGATAAACAAACTTGTAGTTCTGCTAACATTTCTCAACCAAACAAGAAAAGATGTTCTTCAACCTCTTTTGAGATTCTTCATCCAAAGAAAAAAAAAGATGTTCTTTGTGTAGCACCCCAAAAGACAGGAAAACTTATACTACATGTAGGAATTGTAATATCCATGTTTGCCAAGAACATTCCAAAGCTGCCTGCATTCACTGCCACAGAGAACTGAAATTCTGTATTTTTGTAATTCTTTAAATTTATGATATATTCTGTAAGCTGTATTGTTTTAAATCAAAATTTGAGAGAAACAGTAATTCTTCACTCACCTGATAGCATATATAATGTAGCTAAGAAATAGTGGTAGTTTGAATAAAATTTAATTAACAGAAAAATATTGGACCCATTGGACCCAGTTGGTAATTAGAGACATACATTCTCATTGGCAGACCAAGGGTTAATGTAGATAATCTTTCGTTATATTTCAAACATATTTTTCGGAGTGCTTCTTTTTTTATCACAATAATTGAATGAAACTCGAGAAAAGGAACTCATTCTCTGAATTTTTCGTGTCTTTCATGCGATTCATCTATGAAAACATCCCACCTAAGGGTCCGCTTTCTTACACGATATCTTATAGCGGTAGCTTTCTTTCAAATCACACTGTCCTTGTTTTCTGTGATGAGATTACTGCTGATTGTTATTCTGACAATACTGGAGTGTCCCAAAAGTAGATATTTCTTTCATATACATTGAAGATTCATATACCGTCATCTTCAACTACAAGCTATTTCATTTGTTAGCGATTTTCTGAAATTTAGCATCATCCAATTACAACGAGGGAAATGCTTACGAAAGACCTGCATAACCAGCCTGGAGATTAAGCTCGGATACATCCTTCAGTGAAGTCTTACGAATCTTGCCCCTTCAGCAGCAGAAAGCAAGATAGCTGTGCATATGTATAAAACATTACCACAATTCAGTCCATATCTTCTCCGAAACTTCTACAAAGTTCCAGTGGGGCCTTCAACGAGGCAATGTTTCTGATCAAAGTACATCCAACGATAGATCATCAAGAAGATATTCACAAACACACCCCGATTTTATCCCACAGAATTTCTACTCTTTGTACCATTTTATTTCTACTATTGATATCTGTTCCTCAGAGCAGGCTGGTTCCTGCCATCTCAAATCAAGCCCTCAAACACTCCAGACTCATTCACTTCATCTTGTTATGCTATAATCATAAGTCGTGACCCCGCACTAACCATTTGACCTCGTTTTTACGGAACGGCGGCCACCGGGAATTCATTCCTTGCTCTTGTTTTCACACAGCCGTAGACTTACAAATGCTCAAGATGACCTTATACGACATCAGTCTCATTGGTCTTAGAGAGCCTGAGATGACCAGGAGAACATTACTCGTCCTTCACATCAATTCTACAAAAAAGAGAGTAAACAATCCTCTGTCTTCAACTCAAGAAGATATTCACAAACACACCCCGATTTTATCCCACAGAATTTCTACTCTTTGTACCATTTTATTTCTACTATTGATATCTGTTCCTCAGAGCAGGCTGGTTCCTGCCATCTCAAATCAAGCCCTCAAACACTCCAGACTCATTCACTTCATCTTGTTATGCTATAATCATAAGTCGTGACCCCGCACTAACCATTTGACCTCGTTTTTACGGAACGGCGGCCACCGGGAATTCATTCCTTGCTCTTGTTTTCACACAGCCGTAGACTTACAAATGCTCAAGATGACCTTATACGACATCAGTCTCATTGGTCTTAGAGAGCCTGAGATGACCAGGAGAACATTACTCGTCCTTCACATCAATTCTACAAAAAAGAGAGTAAACAATCCTCTGTCTTCAACTCTCCATCATCATCATCATCATCATATTCATCATCATCATCATCATCATAATCATCATCACCATCATCATCATCATAATCCCAGTCATCATTATTGCTATCATTGTAATTATTTTCTCACTTAAATTATTTGTTGTAGAATTATCTATTTGTAAATATTGTTGTTTGCGTAATTATATTTGTTTTTTTTTTATTGTGTGCTCATTGTTGGTGTTCCTGTTATTCATTATGATATCTTGATGCATAGATTTGTTGTACGTGTTTTTTTTTTCACGTTTCCTATTTCAACTTTGACAATAAGTTTTCCCATACATTTTTACGTTCATGCAAAGTTTATTTCTTCCTTGGATACATACCTTTCTTTCAATAACAAACGATGACAGATTTGGCATTCCTACGCTGCTAATGTTGATGTTATGGTTTATGTCATAACTTCAGATGATGTTTTTTTTTGTTTTTTGCTTTGAATGATTTTTATCCAATTTTCTTTATTACTATACTTGACATTGTTGTCACTGATTTTACTGTGAATGATACTCTTTTCACTATTTCCTTTTTTCGGTAAAAATGCTGCATAAGTAGCTATGACATTTCTGAAAAGATGTTAAATGTTTGTAGATTTTTTTGTCTTGCATTATTTATAATTTAATCCGATTCGTTTCTCAGATTTCTACTGCAAAATTTCAGCTTTTCTTAAATTTCATATTAAGAATTTATAAGTAAAATGCAATAAAAAGATACAATAAATTAAACGAAGTAAATAATTTTTTGGTGTAGAAACTACTACGTGGTTTATTAAACATAATAAACGCAAACCCGACTCATAAATACACACACAGGACAAATATACGCACAGACACACACACATACACATACACACACATATATATGTATATGTTTCTTTATTACCCACAAGGAGCTAAACACAGAGGGGACAAACAAGAACAGACAAACGGATTAATTCGATGATATCGACCCCAGTGCGTAATGGTACTTAATTTATCGACCCCGAAAGGATGAGAGACAAAGTCAACCTCGGCGGAATTTGAACTCAGAACGTAACGCAGACGAAATAAGGCTACGCATTTCACCCGGCGTGCTAACGGTTCTGCCAGCTCGCCACCTTTCATATATATGTATATGTATATATATGTGTGTGTGTGTATGTGTGTGTTTGCATAGTTTTCATGCTTCTGGACTTATAAATTGTTTATAGGGACAAATATTCAGACGTAATTTCATAGTAGGCAAAGGGAGAGAGAGAGAGAGAGAGAGAGAGAGAGAGAGAGAGAGTACTAATTGACATCAAGAAAAGATTATTCCCTGGATTTTGCGGACTCTAATATTTATTCCTAAAAGGTTAAAAACAGTTAACCATTCCGTTTTTATCCACTTATACAAAACGACTATGTCAGAGAGCATTTTTGATATTTATTAATAAGTGGTATTTATGATTTGATTTACGATGGCTTTTCTAAGCCTGCCTATGTGGTACATACATGTGCACTTACTCGTATATGTATATATATGTGTGTTTGTGTGTATAAATATACATGTATATATACACAAGCATATATGCTATTTATACATACATACATGTATATATATATATATATATCGTACATATATATACATATATATGTGTGTATATATATGTGTGTATATATATATATGTGTGTGTGTGTATATATATATATTATACATATATATATGCACACACACACCCATATATATATATTCCAGTTTTCTCGACGTTTTGTGGATGGGAATCACTAACTAACTTACCGGAAGCCTAGGATCACAGTAGAGAAAAATATTAAATATATTTTCGAAAGAAAAATTGTTTCTGTCTGTTCTTACCTCGTGCTGATATCGACAGTACAGCGACAACAGATTTTTCTTTTATTATTGCACGCGGTGAAAGGCTTATTGCTAAGGCCTTGCCACCTGCGTAAATGGACGATGTATTCACATCTGGTAGGGATGCATCCTGCAGAGACAAGATACGCTATCGAATCTTATGAAAACGTATGACTGCTTCTGTCATGCTAAACTTTAATGTATTGTTTGTATTTATCGTGATATTTTAGAAGTAATTGAGGGCATGAAGGGAACAATTTCTCTGCAAGAGATTATAAGTCGACAGGATGGCAGAATCGTTAGCGGCATTTCGTCCGTCTTTGCGTTGTGAGCTCAAATTATGCCTTTGTCGACTTTGCATTTCATCCTTTCGGGAATAATAAAAATAAGTTCCAGTTGAGCACTTAGGTCGACTTAAATCAAAATTGCTGGCCCTGTGCCTAATTTCAAATCAATATTTTGAAGGCTTTCCATGTGGGGTAATTAATTAGTGGACGGTGACTCTTCGCGATTGATTGGTTTTTGTGTCGATAGGTTTTGCAAATTGTGTCAATGCATGTAATCTTTTGTGGAAATATTTCTTAGATTCAGTAGGTTTCGTATTAATTTCAGATTTTGCAACAAGGCCAGCAATTTCGATGGAGTGGAGGAGAGATGATTAAATATAGCCCAGTCTTCAGCTGCAACTTATTTTATCGACCGAGAAAGGATGGAAGGCAAAGTTTGGACTCAGTACATAAATGCAGACTAAATGTTGCTAAGCATTTTGCCGGTGTGATAACGATCCTCCCAGTTCGCCGTCATATTACTACTTTGTAGAGTTTTTACTATTAATGATTTGAGACACTTATTTTACAACGTTTTATGAATGGTGTATCATTGAAAGATATTGAATATACATTCATGTTTAGTTCTTAAATCTTGTTGGTCATTGCTTGATAAAATTCATATCCAATTTAGTATGCCTCAATTACCACCTTAAGAGGAAAATAAGGGTGGAGTGAAAATGCTTGTCACTTGATGTATATAAAAAAGAGATGGCGGGCTGTAGCGAATTTGTTGAGAATGAATGGATCCACAATCCACAAGGTTATACAAAAGGTTACAGTGGTGGCATGGGGCTTGCAGGGTCGAAGCAAAACCCATCCCCCACTTCATTGTACGTTTTATTTTTTGTTATCATCCGATTTATATAAATTGTTAACTTAAATTTTTAACTATTCATCTTTTGTAAAACCATTCGTTTTATCGACCCTCCCCTACATTTGCATCGTCCCCACTAAGTTTGGGCCCTGTAGGCAATAAAAAAATAGTTGTTACAATCATCTGAAATTGAACTGTCAAATCGCGATAATCGAGCAATTTTGCTATTCAACTTCAAAAATGGATGTAAAGCAGCTGAAACTGCTCACGATATCAACGAAACGTTTAGTGAGGAAATGACCGGTGGGTAGTCAGCTTGAAAATGGTTTCAGCGATTTTGCAGTGAAGACCTGAGCCTTGTAAATCTTGAGCGTAGTGGGTGCCCATTTGTCATCGATGACGTTCAATTAAAGACTGTCATTGAGAAAGATCCACGAAAAACCATTCGTGAACTGGCAAAAGAACTTCAAATTAGCCAGAAAACTGCCTGCAACCATTTGCATGCTATTGTGAAATCAAAAAAGCTCGACAAATGGGTACCACACGATTTGAATGAAAATCAAGAAATGCGCAGATATGAAATTTGATCGTCGCTTCTTCTCCGCAAACAGACCGATCCATTTCTCGACTCTATTGTAACTTGCTATGAAAAGTGGATTCTGTACAATAAAAAAACATTCTTCGCGGTGGTTGGACCAAAATGAGCACCGAAAACTTTCCCTAAACACGGACTGTTCGAAAAGAAGGTTAAGATGACTGGTGGTGTACTGCTGTATTCATCCACTATAACTTATTAAAACCCGGAAAAACCTTTATTACAGAAACCTATTGTCATAAAATTGCCAAAATGAACGAAAAACTGCTACTCTTCCATCCCAGACTGTTCAACAGAAGAGGGCCAATCATTCTTCAGGACACTGCTCGACCACACGTTTCATTATTGATGCTACAGAAGTTGAAGGAATTTGGCTACGAAGTTCTTCTTCACTCAGCTTATTCTCCAGTCCTTTCTCCCGCTGACTATCACTTTTTCAAGCACCTTGATGGCTTCCTGCGAGAGAAGGAGTACAAAAATGAAACCGATGCTGAAAGCTCGTCGAAAAAGTTCATCAGCTCTAAAACTCCAGATTTTTATGTTACCGGAATAAACTTTTAACTCGTTGGCAAAATGTGCTGCATGTAATGGTACTTATTTTGATGAATAAAATTTCCGCATTGTTGAAATATTTTGTTATGAAGTTCATGTCTCAAAACATTGCTTACTTTTTACTCAGCCCGATACCATGTTTTGCTTGTGAATAAATGAGCGTAACCTTTGCATTTGTGTATTTCGTATGTATCTTTCGGAAACGTGTCACATCTGGATGTACTTATCACTGAATTATTCAGTGCATACTTCCTCCGGTTACCTATCCGTATGAATGTCCGCGTATTCTCCTTTATGAATGTAAACACACGAACATATGTGTGTAAATGGACATACATACATTTAACGTATAAGAATGCTAAAATCTGTATTTAACGAGCATACGTTTCGTTCAGTTATGTTCCAGATTAGAGACGAAAGGTTTTGGGGAGAAAATAACTCGATAGCTTAATCTATTATTAGACACACGCCAAGGAATAATTACCTCGAAATTTTATCTGCGACAGGCTAGTTGACTGCACATTAAAATACAAAAATGTAAACACTGTTTTGTGTTCAGTTTATATAGTATTAAATAGGGACAATATACATGTGAAATAGAAACAAAAAATTATATTATTGCATGAAAATGGAAATCCTCAAGACAATACGAATAAAATACACCAAAGTGAGATTACAGTAATTGTTCAAATTCTAAACAGAATTTAAATCAGTTTAACTTAATCCAGATTTGAATATATTTATTGTTATCATGTGAGATTTGTTCTAGTTTCCAGATATCAAAATATCAATAATTTTGCCTGCGCTGGTAAACAATGTTGTGTAAATAGAATTTTGAATAGAAATTGCACGAAAACATAAGATAATGGGTAACTATAAAATGATATAATACAAGTATCGGTTAATAATAATAATAATAATAATAATAATAATAATAATAATAATAATAATAATAATAATAATAATACTGCTAATAATAATAATGAAAATACGCTTAAGGATGTAAAGACACTCAATACTGCAGTATATAGCAAACATTACGCTAGAAAATTGGAAAAACCCAACATACAATAGACAAAGCAGTAATGCAAACATCTGATTAAATAGCGATCAATTCTTACGTAGAATCAATTTAGTAGGAAGCAAAGCGCTGTTATGTTACCTAGTGCACTGAAATTATCATCTTCTAAGGAAATGTTTTCGTCTTTAAAATATCCATCTTAATTACAAGAGTCTCAATGATGATAAAGATATCCTGAGCTAATATTAATTTTCAAAAGAAGATAAATAAATAAACCAACTTTGAATGATTGGTGTCATATGATTTCAGTAATTCTGTTCTCTGAAATATGTCTCCATGAACTTTTCGGTTGGTAAATGACTTCAAAAAAATGACATTAACGACAAAAGTAAAAACCGCACCTACCTCTCTCCTGAAAAGTGATCCTAATTTATGAGGAGTAAGAAAATAAGAAACGAAATACTTAAATATTGGTCTCAAATTTTGGCACAAGGCCAGGAATTTTAGGGGAACGTGCTGGTCGATTGTATCGACCCCAGTTTTCAACTGCAACTTAATTTATCGACTCCCCCCCCCCGAAAAGATAAAAGACAAAGTCGACCTCGGTGGAATATAAACCCAGAACGTGCGGACAGACGAAATGCCGCTAAACATTTTTCCCGGCGTGCTAACGATTCTTATTTCTTTACTACCCACAAGGGGGCTGCACAGAGAGGGGACAAACAAGGACAGGCAAACGGATTAAGTCGATTATATCGACTTCAATGCGTAACTGGTACTTATTTAATCGACCCCGAAAGGATGAAAAGCAAAGTTGACCTCGGCGGTATTTGAATTCAGAATGTAACGGCAGACGGAATACCTATTTCTTTACTACCCACAAGGGGCTAAACACAGAGAGGACAAACAAGGACAGACATACGGATTAAGTCGATTGTACCGAACCCAGTGCGTAACTGGTACTTATTTAATCGACGCCAAAAGGATGAAAGGTAAAGTCGACCTCGGAGGAACTTGAACTCAGAACGTAACGGCAGAGAAAATACCTCTAAGCATTTCGTCCGTCGTGCTACCGATTCTACCAGCTCACCACCTTAGCAACGTAAATAAATATTAATATTCATTTGAAGCAGCAAGAGAGAAATTTATTAGAAATACTGGCTTCTAAGTTAAAAGCGTCGAAACGAAGCAAACAATTGATCCTTTGCGTGTTTGCTATTATTTACATCTCCATAGATATGTGAATCGTATAATTACAATTTTATGTTATTTTAAAGACTAAAGTATTAGCCTAACAACAATGCTTTAATGAAGTATAAAACTACGATTGTCGGACGTTTATCTAAGAAATTCTCTGATTCACGTTTGGCTATCGGGCAAATTATTTCATATCAATTACTTCTTGTGTATCTGATGTTAAGATATTGGCATTATGTCATTCGACAAAGAGAAGAAGAAAATTTTGTGATCTTTTATCGAACCATAAAGCGTAATGGACGCAGACAACAGTACAAACACACACACACACACGCAACACATACACACACACATTCACACAACACACATACGCTGAAAATGGAAGAATAAGTTATGTATTACATATGTTTAAAAATGCATGGGATATCCATTATGTAGTATTGACCAATTGAGCAATTATGCGTGCTATAAAACGTGCAGTATCCAGTAGAGGAAACTGATATTGCAGAATTCCGATAACGTGACGTCAGGATGCTGACTTATCTGCTTTACTACAGGGATATAAGACTGGAATAACTGATATCGGTATTGTACCAAACAACAACAAAAAACCCAGCCACTTTGGCTGAACCAACTGACTAACAGAGGCCAAAATAGCTAGAAGCTATTTTAAATCTTTCCAATTTTCTTCCCTGTTTGCGAACATTTGATGTGGTAGATATGTTCTAGCCCCACGAATCTTTATCTGTTCGCAATGTGCTGTTGTGCCTGCCTACCTATGTATATCCTCGTCCAATATTATCTCGTTCAAAGCAACTCTGCTCAGGTTGAAGATTAGTTTGGTGTTCAAAATATGCTTCTGAGACAATGACGAGATATCAATAGGAACGTTTTCATCACATACACGTTCACACACAGACGCACACACACACACATACACACACATACACACATGCACCCACACATTCACACAAACAACCAGTAAGAACTCCAAATCTTCGTAACCACGTCCTGAATATATATATATTCCCAACAAATATATACATATATATATATATATTCTCAAAAAAATTTATGTTAATGATTATATATATATATATATATATATATATATATATGTGTGTGTGTGTGTGTGTATGTGTGTGTGAGTGTGTGTGTGTGTGTGTGTGTGTGTGTGTGTGTGGTGTGTGTGTGTGTGTGTGTGTGTGTGTGTGTGTGAGTGTGCATGTGTCTTTGGTCAAATTATGAGCACTCGGAAATAAGCCAATGCACAACACAGGTGTATGCAGTGTGTGAAAAATCTTTTCAACTATAGGCACAAGGCCTGAAATCTGGGGGAGGGGGACAATCGATTACATTGATCCCAATGCTTCACAGGTAAGTTAAAAAGCAAAGTTACCTACACATGAATAGATAAATCTCACCCAAATATTGAATAAGTAAACGTTAATATTCCTTAAAATTTTGGTACAGGGTCCGGTTAAATGTTACAAAAAATTGCTGGTAGTTAACGCTATGGCGATTCTCAGCGAGCGGATATACGATTCAAGATCTTAAACTTTAAAATCTAAACATTTAACCAATGTCTAAAAGTACATTACAAAATGCTTATGATTGCTGAACAAGAACATGCTGTCTCACTGGTTTAATTTAGTAAGATGATTCCACTTTAGAAATTAGTAATCGATAGATATGACTAAGTATTCATTGGCGAAAATATTAATCTTTAATATTTACATACCTTCTTCTTTAGCCCTCCGTCGTTTACGACGATAAGGGTTCCGGTTGATCCGATCAACGGAACAGCCTGCTCGTGAAATTAACGTGTAAGTGGCTGAGCACTCCACAGACACGTGTACCCTTAACGTAGTTCTAGGGGATATTCAGCGTGACACAGAGAGTGACAAGGCCGGCCCTTTGAAATACAGGTACAACAGAAACAGGAAGTAAGAGTGAGAGAAAGTTGTGGTGAAAGAGTACTGCAGGGATCACCACCATCCCTGCCGGAGCCTCGTGGAGCTTTAGGTGTTTTCGCTCAATAAACACTCACAACGCCTGGTCTGAGAATCGAAACCACGATCCTAAGACCGCGAGTCCGTTGCCCTAACCACTAGACCATTGCGCCTCCATTTACATACCAGCCTCAGGAATACGCTTAATATGTAAATAGGCATATCCAATAATTTACACCGTTGTATGCGATGGCTACAGGAACAATGTGTTCGGAGGAAAATGTGGGTTACATGAGTGCTGATGAAGGGGCATAAATCCTGAAATATGGCATATACACTCGTTACCCACTTTTGACTCCGATCTCATTGTTTGTTTGCATCTGGCGTCTCGATACGAAACGTTGAAGCAAAAAATGAGTGCTAGCTATAATTTTTATAGAAATAAACTTTACAAAATAATATGAAGAGCACTGCTAATGCAGTAAGTCATAGTGTTGACTCATAAAAACATTTAATATACTTTATAGTGTGTTATGATTGCATAACAATATTCTACGTGCCTACAGGTCTTTAGTATATACACACATACACACATATCTCTTACTTGTCTCAGGCATTAGACAGTGGCCATGGTGGGACATTTTAGTCGAATGAATTGAACCTAGCTCTTCAGTTTCTAAGTATGGTACTCATTCCATCGCCCTCTTATTTCAAATAGCTAAGTTACGGGATCATAAAAATTCAAACAACTGTTGTCAAGCGTTGGGGAGAGACATACACAGGCATACGCATACGTAGATAGATATGGTGAGCTTCTTTCAGTTTCGTCTACTAAATTCACTCATAAGGTTTTGGTCGGTTATACTCTTTATTCTTTTAGTCTTTTACTTGTTTCAGTCATTTGACTGCGGCCATGCTGGAGCACCGCTTTTAGTCAAGCAAATCGACCCCGGGACTTATTCTTTGTAAGGCCAGTACTTATTCTATATCGGTCTCTTTTGCCGAACCGTTAACTGACGGGGACGTAAACCCACCAGCATCGATTGTCAAGCAATGCTAGGGGGACAAACACAAACACACAAACACACACACATACATACATATATATATATATATATATATATATATATATATATATATATATATATATATATATAAAATAATAGTTATCGCCATACTAATATGGCATTCTTATAAAAATAAGAATAAAGCTGTCCGCTTATTAGCTCCATGAGGCCATCGCCTTAAGTTAGCTATTTGATACACAAACTGTATCCATATAACCTTCGAACAAGGGAGGTCTGTCGCTCCACACTACTTGACCAGCAGCTACAGACGCGTTTCGGGGTATTGCCCCTTTTCAATACCTTGTTCCAAGGTTATATGGATACAGTTTGTGTTTCAAATAGCTAACTTAAGGCGATGGCCTCATGGAGCTAATAAGCGGACAGCTTTATTCTTATTTTTATAAGAATGCCATGTTAGTTTGGCGATAACTATTATTTTCCGGGAACGCTGCCGCTGTTCTCTTTTAGAGAGACTTAGTAATTTTAATATTTCTATTATTGAAAACAAGTGGATGTATTCCACCGAAACTAGGTAAATAAAACCATCGAACAGAGATTGTCAGAAGCTCCACCTACTGGCTGGCTACGCTGCATTGAAAAGGGGCAATACCCCGAAACGCGTCTGTAGCTGCCGGTCAAGTAGTGTGGAGCGACTGACCTCCCTTGTTCGAAGGTTATATGGATACAGTTTGTGTATCAAATAGCTAACTTAAGGCGATGGCCTCATGGAGCTAATAAGCGGACAGCTTTATTCTTATTTTTATAAGAATGCCATATTAGTATGGCGATAACTATTATTTTCCGGGAACGCTGCCGCTGTTCTCTTTTAGAGAGACTTAGTAAGTTTAATATTTCTATTATATATATATATATATATATATATATATATATATATATATATATATATATATATATATATATATATACATATATACGACAGACTTCTTTCAGTTTCCGTCTACTAAATCCACTCACAAGGCATTGGTCGGCCCGGGACTATAGCAGAAGACACTTGCCCAAGATGCCACGCAGTGGGACTGAACCCGGAACCATATGGTTGGTTAGCAGGCTACTTACCACACAGCCAATCCTGCACCTATAGTAGAAGATACCTGCCCAATGTATCCCGTAGTGGAACTGAACCAGGAACAATATGGTTCGGAAGCAAACTCGTTACCACTTAACTATGTCTACATAAAATGAAAAGTATTTGCTATGAGGCATATTGTATAAATAAATGGCGTACAGCTTATCGTCTGTGGAGAATCTTCCAAAACATTCTTTAGAGATTGTTTAGGCTATTAGTTCAGTTGAACATCAATTCTACATATCATCATCTTTCATGGAGGTGTTTTCACAATTAATTCCCTATAGGTTTTTTCTGAGTATTCTTCTGAAGGCCTTCTGGTACATTAGCTTCACTATGGTCTTTGCTTTCTTGCTAACTCACAAGATATTTAGCTTTCATGGTGGTGCTTGTATATTGGTTAGAAGGAGGATTAAGGGGCATGTCTTCATATTTATAGCTTGTTCTTTATTTGCGAATAAATTTAGAGCTCAACATATTTAAAGCAGATGAAGTTTCACTGAAATAAATGCCTCTGTGATCTATTAGGAGGGATTTTAAATTGAAGATGTAAACTCGGGTCGCTGATTAAACTGCTTGTTCTCCAGTCACTAAATCCTAAAAGAATCCACTTTGTGAGTAAGCATATCCATTGAGGAAAGTATAAGCACCGCGTGTATTCGAATGTGAGTCGCGTGGCTTTCGCTATACATATAATTTATCGAAAGTACACCAGCAGAAATGTTTCGTTTCTGTTGACATACTATACAAGAATATTTATTAGGTATAACGCAGGCTAGTTTAGAACAGCCAGAATCTACAATTACGTTATCTAATGTAAAATTCAATGGTATATTAACGACATTGCATAGTAAAAAGAGAGATTATGCTTTGCTCTCTGAGTTTCCATATTAATCACTAACGTCTTATGACGCGCTACGTTAGTGGCGAGTCGCGGTAATCTCCATGTATGATTCCTATCTGAAAAGTATCTGACATGTTTTGCGTGTATGAAGTGTAGTCATACACAAGAGAATGTGTACATATGTGTGTGAGTGTTTGTTTGTGTGTGTGTGTCTGTTTGTGAGTGTGATTGCGTATATGTAACTGAGCACATACATATGTTTATGCATACACTCATAATCCCACGCATTAAATCGTTGCAAGAGTGGTACAGTTATCAATGAACTTTGTGTATACATACCTTTATTTTAGTATTATATTTATTTTCCCCTTCTTTACATGTTTACAGTTTGTTCACAAGTACATTTTTTATTTTGAATTTCATATTTTCAAACCTTGATATGAAGGGGAATTATCTTGTCTAAACAATTTAATAACTTTTAATCTTTCTAACATTTATCTTATTTTGTTTTATTTGATCTTTGAGAAAAAATATAAATAAAATTTATTTAAAAGAATAAAAAATATATGAAATGAATATATTTTCTTTTTCCTTTATCAAATATGTGTCAGCCATTTTCTGCAACGCGTTATTCTTCATCTGTCATTTATAAAATGTTTGTTGTAAAATAACTCAGAAAATATAATTTTTATTTTTGGTTCAATAGAATTTTATGTCGCATTTTTAATATTTCCTATTTTTAGTTTACTCTTTTTATTTCTTTTCATATTCTCATAAATGACTAAGTAAATATTTACTATCAATAATTTCTTTGTAAAAGAGTATATTATGATATTGTATTTTTCCTCTGGGAGAAATCAAAAGAAAAATATATTAAACTAAAATAATTATTCGAGATACTTCAAAATTAGTATTGGCAAATCTTGCTAGGTTGTCAATATGTTTCAATGAAAATTTAAACAATATTCATTTCTTTATCATTTTTCTCAGTATTTTTCTTTGTCTTTTCAGCTCTTTTAATTTGTGATGTGTTGTTACACAAATTACATTTGTTTTGTTCTCTTGCTACATTCTCACAACGGTCTGCTTTAAGATATTTCTTTTTGGGGCTTTTAACCGTATATTTAAATAAATATAATTCTCATAATGTTGTCTTACATATTGACAATAACAACAAAGATAACTAACTTATATATAAGCTCAAGATGTTTGGGGAAGCAGTTTAATCAATTTGAATTTTGCTTATTATATAACCCAAGAAAGATGAAGCAAATTCAATATCAAGCTGAAATTGAACTCATATTTTAAGTAGATGTAAGCATATGTTTATTAATGATCTATCTATGTTGCCAAACACTAAATAATATGATTCATATATTTTGTGATAATTATGTTTAGAAAAATATATTTCAGTTTATGCGCATTAAATAAATTCTAAACCGTTTTATAAACAGCATTTCTATTAATTATATTCCTTAGTATTTACGTATGTACGTTCATGTTGATACATAACGGCCATTGATGAATTGTGGAAGATTTAATACTTGATAAATGTCTTTCATTTCTTAAAGGGTTTACAATATATTGAGAGTATCTCTATATAGCTCAATCTTTATGATCAGAATATTAACACAATAAAAACGTAAGTTGCTTAAAATATTCAGTTACAACCTCTTACACATTCTTCTTAAATAATTCAGTGGTTTTAGTGCGTCTCTTTCAGTGACTGATTTAAAGAGAGGTGTATAAGCGTTCAAAATGAAAGCTTTCTTTCTTTTTTTAACTAAACTTTCATTCTAAGAATGAAAGAAATTAGAACGGCTAAATACTACACATACAGATGCGCTCACGTACACACGCACTTAAACGCATATATATATATATATATATATATATATATATATTTGTGGGGAGATATGTCACAGAGTGTACACAATGCCGGTGGGTAGGAAGCATATAATATAAATACTTTTTATTACATACGTTAAACTCAGTATCGCATATAAAAATTTTCTTTTTTTTCTATCTAGTAAAGAAAACTTACCTCAATCATCCATTTCATTCTTGCATGCTGTAGAATTCAGAACATTCGATTCTCTAGCAAGGTAGATGGGTGTCTGTAAATTAGTTTCAAAATTTGGCTGATGGTGAACAATTTCGGGGGGTGGGTTAAATCGATTACGTCAAACCCAGTGCTCAGCTGGTACTTATTTCATCGATCCTGAATGGATAGAAGGTAAAAATCGACCTTGTCGGAATTTGAACTCAGAGTGCAAAAACGAAGTAAGCATTTTGCCCGGCGCCGTAACGATTCTAACAGCTCGCTGCCTTTCTAATATCTCTAAATAAAATAATAATGAATTATACACAGGCATCACACACACACATATGTGTATATATATATGTGTGTGTGTGTGTGTGTGTGTGTGTATGTGTGTGTGTGTGTATGTATGTATGTATGTATGTATGTATGTATGTATGTATGTATGTATGTGTGTGTGTCTGTCGCTGTGATCACCATAAAAGCTTGTCACTTTCACTGAGACAGATTTTCTTGTTAGTTTGAAGTTTCTAATTTCCTGTGGTTCTTATGCAGGGAAGTATTACACACACACACATACACACATAGAGCCGACTATAACGTCTAGAAAGACTACGTCTTACAATCACTGATGATCACCAATAGTCGTTTCACCTTCTCAGCATAGCGAAGGTTACGTCACAGATAATGGCTTTTCTACGCCGTGTAAGAGCATTCTATAGAGCTAAATAATCACTAATTTAATGCAGAGTTTAGATATACTCCAATAGGACGATACTATTGCTATATATGGAGACATCTTATGGCACATCCAAATGAAGTTTACAAGAAGGGAAAAACTCGCTTGAACTACTCCCCAGTTTCTTCCCGTTAGATGTGCTGTGTCCTCATTCTGTTGTTTTTTGTTACTAGTGCATTGTAGTTCATACCTTGTTTCTGGATAGTCTTGTACTACTGTCTGTGTAGGCGCAATGGCCCAGTGGTTAGGGCAGCGGACTCGAGGTCATAGGATCGTGGTTTCGATTCCCAGACCGGACGTTGTGAGTGTTTATTGAGCGAAAACACCTAAAAGTTCCACGAGGCTCCGGCAGGGGATGGTGGTGATCCCTGCTGTACTCCTTCACCACAACTTTCTCTCACTCTTACTTCCTGTTTTTGTTGTACCTGTATTTCAAAGGGCCGGCCTTGTCACTCTCTGTGTCACGCTGAATATCCCCGAGAATTACGTTAAGGGTACACGTGTCTGTGGAGTGCTCAGCCACTTACACGTTAATTTCACGAGCAGGCTGTTCCGTTGATTCGGATCAACCGGAACCCTGGTCGTCGTAACCGATGGAGTGCGTCCATAAGTACTACTTTCTCTAACTATATGCCATCACGACCAAAATCAGCCACTCATATGCTGATAATACCAATTTTCATTCTTTTCTGACGCTAGTCCCATCCACTTGCATTTTATATGGATGACCACAAATCAGCACCAACTCTATGAAGGGAAAATTCACCCATCGGTTCTTCGCGCTACGCTGTTTTCAATGACCGTTCCTGTATCCATAATCATGCAGTTATTCAACTGTGTAGCTTTAATCTGTTTCTGGACGCCTCTATGAACCATGAGTAAAACAACTTTCTCTACATCACACAATTAAAAAATAATAATACTCTATTGAATTTGCAGTAGCAGTACCATATATGAGTGAATTCAGATAATACCTAATATCTAAAGAGGTACTATTGAGTTTTACTACCAGGAGTTGGCCACGGATTGATGTGTGTACGAAGTGCTCGCCAATATTTTATAAGTCACACTATCTTCACGCTGTCCATACCAAAGCAATGTAATTGTTAGTAATCCAGTCTATCTACCTATACATATGTAATGTAGGTAGTATATCTTATGAAAACAGGATTATTATTGCTGCTAAACAAATATTTCATTGAATTCAGTAATCCTTTTAATACCAGTGACTAGGGAAACCAGCTGAAATTGATTCATATAGAAGGGTATTTCTACATAAAAATCTCTATATGGTCATAATCAAATGAATTAAGTTAAAATCTCTTACAAGAAAGCTTTTATTTTATCCAGTTAAATGTTTTGAGTCGTTTCTGTTACTAAATTATCTTAATGAAAAACCGAATATTTATATATTATGAAGGCAATTTTCCCATTTAGCAAGCAGCACGCAATTTCAAGAGGATAGAGAGGCTGATTGCATGTACTTCTGTACACAACCGTTAATCATTTATTGACTGCGAAAGGTTAAATATCGATGTCAACTTCGGTGGCGTGTGACGCACACAGCCGGAAGAAATGTCGCAAGTAATTTTGTAAGAATACTGCAGGCACACCGACTTTGAAATATGAAAATATTCGTAGCACATTTTAGCGAAAAGTCAACAAATCTAATGCAGAAAGGGGCTTTCTTAGATACCTTTGACACAAGTTAAGTACTTGACATGCCCTTATTTTATCGACCCCGAAAGATGAAAGGCAACGCTAACCAAGGTGGAAGTACAGATGGTATTCTGCCAACTAGCCATCTTGCACTATGGAAGTTAAAATGTATTCATACCATTTCATAGGCAGTTCTAATTTTATAAATACAGGATCACAAATTCAGAATTTACCTCAGACAAATTAACGTCGACTTGCTGACGTTAATACTTACTTCGGGGTTTCTCCTAAATATTTTAGGAGTTAAAACAAATATCTTATGGGTCTCAGAGTATCTCCCTTTAATAAAAGAAAATACTACCATAACTTGTGAGGAAATGTGTGATAAAGGCATATTAAAGTATCGTATTATCCTGCTCTAGTAAATTTAGTATTTGCCAAGTATTAATAATTAGAATAGCAGATATTGACTTCTATCTGGTACATTGGTCTTGAAGATGAAATAATCATACTGATTACTTCCATAGTACTGTTTGTGAAAATGCTATTGAAGAGACTCAATCAGCTCCGGTCAATTTGATATAGTGTTAGCTATTCAATTGATATGAGCAACTTAAATGCATAGTAAATTAATGTTTAGTAACGATGATATAGAAATTGCCGAGGGTGATTTCAGTCACTTCATTAACATGTCTAACAATGTTATAAAACCTCACTGATTAACACATGTTAGTTGTGATTCTCTACTGATGTGTTGTAGCATACAGCAAGCAGCCTTGGATGATGCACGACCTTTCGTTTAGTCTCTTCTCTTTAAATATTTGAGAACATATCGCATTACGGCAATAAGTTACCAAATATATTTATTTATTTGTGTATTCGAGATCTGCTCTTGCAGTTCTCAAATACAAATTTAATGGCGTGATCCTCTTTAGTAAGAAACGAGTACATAACGTTTAGCTAATATCCAATAATTAAAATATGAAGGATGGATTGCAGTTAAACATTATAATTATATCACTGAACATTATAGCACAGTGAATAAAACAGTCTTGGTAAAAGCCGTATTATATGCGTAATCTGATATGTGCTGAAGAAATATAATGAAGTGGAGTTGATCATTACGTTCTAGGAATGAGTGGCTGTAACTCGAAGAATAATAATGAAACGAAGTATAACATTTGACTTAATAGGTAAAATCTGTATATTCAACCGGTTCGCATACTATGGAAATATTTAATCGGTAAAAATAATATTGGAAAAGAAATGCATTTTAAAATTAAATAATCAAAATATTTATTTATAGAAAATAGGTGCTAGATACAAGAAGTAAAACTACAAAAATTCTCATAGTGATTAGTCAGTTTTGTAAACTCTTTTAGATGCTCGAAGGTGAGGAAGATTTTGTTGTCGTTTGTTAATATCGGCAACACTAAAAACTTTAAAAATAAATTCAACATAATTATCTCAAGATGTTATTTTAATTAAATCTAATTCACGTAACGGAAATTATATTTCTTCTAAGGAATTTTATAAAAATAATACATAAATTCAATTTTACACAGTTAAAATCAATTTGAAAACAATATGAATTATTCAAAGAATAAACGCAAAATAGATTACACACCAAAGTAGCAAAGAGAATATGAAAGTATTTTATTTTTGGTCTATTCTTTCAGTGAAAATATTTCCTAAACTTATAAATTTAGATGAAAAGAATTACAGAATTCCGAAAATATTTCAAAATAATCATAAAATGGTATTTCTATGCATTATTTCATTTTACCAAGAAAGCTAAAATTAGATTCCTGGTATATTTACACGGCATTATCGAGGATATCATCCAGAAGTGTAGTTTGAACACATAAAAAAATGTGTTAAACATTATAATAAAACATTGTTGTAATCATTCTAATAAATTGAATTAAATATTGATTTATAACAAATATTCCATATTTAAATAGTAGTAAAATAATTTGAATAAAGGCCCGAAGACATGGAACAAATTAAAGTAGGCTGGTTGTCTGAATTTAATGCAAATGAATTCAAAACACTTTTGAGAGACTTGACAAGATGTATGGTCAACAAACTAACAGTACAATTTACCGTTTCTACTGTGGCCATCAGCAACAATATGTATTCTAACGAGTGTTATTTTTGTCCTTCATCAAGTTAGAGCTATGAACCAAAAATGCCAATTATCTTACACATGTTTCTAGCCTTATATACTGAATGTGAGTATATCAACATTTCCATAAAATCATAATATAAATTTATACGTCGGTAAAATGGTAGTTTGAATTTCTGCATTGATGAAATTGTAAATGACTTTTTTTCTTATTTTTGAAAGTGCCAATAAAAATATTTACTTAAACTAATGCAGCTCATTGTCATATCTTCTTCAAATGGCGCATTGTAACATCGAACACTTCTAAATGGGTTGTTGTAAACTAAACAATATCTTATATTGTGGATGTGTGTGGCCTAGTGATTAGGGTGCTCCACTCGTGATCACAAGATTGTGGTCTCGATTCTCAGACTGATAAAGTTCTCTGTTCTTTATTTCACGTTGCTCCAACCCACCCAGTTGTAAATGAACAAACCTATAACGGACTGCGTTTTTTCCAGATTAATATTGGCCTGTCCATCTAGCCCACTGGTTTCCAACATTTTCACACTGCTTCCCAACAGCGGTTCCAAACCCTCTTATTGAAATGAGTATTCCAACGGCCCCCCTTTTTATTATATATATACATACATATATATATATATTAGAATCTTACATATATACCATTCTGGCTAAAACAAATGGATCTACAACTTCAATATCCCTACATATCTTACATCTATTTTCTTTCCTCCAGTCCACTCTCTATTTTGTATCCTATCTAAACAAACTATTACCTAATCATCCTCACACACCGTCTCTGATGAAGGGATATAAATAATAAATATCCTGGAAACATCTGTAAGACCTTCTATATATAAATGTTCTAATATCTAAACAGCCTTGGTTTTTTATCTCATTACAAAATAAATTCTTATATGTATATATATATATATATATATTATATATATATATATATATATATATATATATATATATATATATATAGTTATAATTTGTCTTGAAACACATAGATAGCGTAGACGTGCTCAAGTCGAGCCTGAGGCGTTAGATAAGTATAATGGATATAATAGAAAAGTTCAAGCCAGGCAAACTACGGTTAACACATATATATACGGATTTAATTAAGATAAAAGTAATAAATATCCAAGCTGGAACATGTTTTGATACATTAGAAATATAAATGCTAAAAATATAGATGGACATATAAATATATTCATATATAAACATATTAATAATGGAATAGAGATAGAGACGTCTTTTTAAATATTAAAATAAGGTACAGAGAAACGAATTGACATTAAAAAGAGTTTGGGGTTACATGTTAGAAGAAAATAAAGTATTCCAACGATAGTTTCTGGAGTTCATTCGTCCAAATAACAAATGAAACTTAAGATTCATTTACAGAGAATGTTTCCTTCATCAAGGAAAAATGATATTTACGCTCGATGTGCGTTCAATTCTTTACCAAGGTGAGATAGTAGAATGCTTTTATGGAAGAGCGAATGTAGCTATGCAAATACTGGAAGTCATTATGAATGCTGATGGGAGTAAAATTAGATTGTTTACTGTCTTGCCTAAAATTTATATTTGTATTGGCGGTATATTGTTATAAGCGGTAGGATGTTCAGTTGTGCAACAGAAATTACTAGGGTTATTGCTAAGTGGATTCGGATTCAAATCCTCTCCTGAAAGTTGAGTAGTATCTATGGTTTCACGAATGAATAGCGCCAGAAAGCATATTTACAACAGTGTAATTATACATAGGCGCAGAAGTGGCTGTGTGGTAAGTAGCTTGCTAACCAACCACATTGTTCCGGGTTCAGTCCCACCGCGTGGCATCTTGGGCAAGTGTCTTCTGCTATAGACCCGAGCCGACCAATGCCTTGTGAGTGGATTTGGTAGACGGAAACTGAAAGAAGCCTGTCGTATATATGTATATATATGTGTGTGTGTGTTTGTGTGTCTGTGTTTGTCCCCTTAGCATTGCTTGACAACCGATGCTGGTGTGTTTACGTCCCCGTCACTTAGCGGTTCGGCAAAAAGAGACCGATAGAATAAGTACTGGGCTTACAAAGAATTAGTCCCGGGGTCGATTTGCTCGACTAAAGGCGGTGCTCCAGCATGGCCACAGTCAAATGACTGAAACAAGTAAAAGAGTAAAAGAGAGAGAGTATGCGAAGGATAATGAATGATTCTTTTATGCACATTCTACATCTGCCTGTAACCGTATTGCACGGTGGGGCCTCATCTATAATAGACCAAGATAATGTTTAATTATTATTCTGTAATTTTAAGTCGTCTATATATCTAGCTAGCGCTGTTGAGTTTCTGTATTTTAATATATTGAAAGAATTTAAAGTGTTCTATATCGTCTTTTAAAGTCTATAGTGCTTCGTATGTATACTCTAGCTTGATTTTTGTCGTTCGCCACATTGCATTTATAGATAACGTTTTTACGTAAACAGAAACCAGCGAACGGACACGATTCAGGGGCCCTACAATTACACGTTTTCGCATTCCTATCGATAATTTTTGCTTTATTAATGACATTTTGATTTATAAGGTGTATCTTATGGTGATTTACGCTTTCAGTCATCTGTGGTTAAATTTTCTGTTTGTATGCTATGATGCTAAGTGTTTCCATTATTTTGTCCAATCCCTGTACATGTATATATATATATATATATATATATATATATATATATATATATAATATATATATATATATATATATATATATATATATATATGTATATATATATATATGCATATATATATACATATATATATATATACACACACACACACGTACATATATATATACATATATATATATGTATATGTGTGTGTGTGTGTCTGTGTTTGTCCCCCTAGCATTGCCTGACAACCGATGCTGGTGTGTTTACGTCCCCGTCACCTAGCGGTTCGGCAAAAGAGACGGATAGAATAAGTACTGGGCTTACAAAGTCCCGGGGTCGATTTGCTCGACTAAAGGCGGCGCTCCAGCATGGCCGCTGTCAAATGACTGAAACAAGTAAAAGAGAGTAAAAGAGAAAGAGAGTAATATAAAAGCATTGATCTAGCCAGTGGAGTGGTCCTATTAGGAAGTAATAACAATGGAAATGAAGCGCATTATGGATGGTCAGTGATGTAAAACAACATTCGATAGTCCTTACTGTGATTCAGGAATTGTATTATATTTAACTATAATGTTATTGTTTTGTTATTAACAATGACTCCTTACCTGATATTAGACGTTTCTATTTGTTTAGTCAAACAAACTTCGAAAATCGGACCCGAATTCACGCATTTCCGAAGTGTTTGTCTTAACAACACTTGAACCATTTAAGTTAACAACGAAAAGTTTTTCTGCAAGTATAAGAAGACTTTGCGAAGGAAGAATATTAACAGTCACAAGTTATACTGTAAGACATTTTGCTATTAGGTATGAAATATGACCATATTTAGAAATAATAATTGTTTGCCTTAGTCAATTAGCTGTTCTGTTACGTATTCTTCCTTAAGTACTGCATACTTGCAAACATTCACAAGAAAACTCATTATAGCAGTATCGAAATGTAAATATTTATTCTCTCCGATGTGGCTTGAAAGTTTCTGTGGGCTATTTCCCTTGGTTCTTATGTCACTTCATAAGTGACTTAACTGTGAAATATAGTTGCTGGTGTGTCTTGAATCACATGTGGTTGTCTTCATGTGCGTATATAAATTAGCCTACAAGCATACACACACACATACACATACACACGCATACACACACACTTATGTGTGTTTGCACACGCAAAAATGCATAAATCATATAAATCTACACATGTGTATACACATACACATTTAATGATTTCAGAGATGTATGGACATATATTTTCAAAATTTCTTTCCAATATGTACGTACATGACACATGTACATTACTGCCACGTGTTGTCGTTAGGCGTGAGAGAGTGTTTATATTGTATTGATTTGTATTAGTCAAATTGATACCTAATGAAACTAAAATTAAGTATTTGCCTTGGCTACATTTAACAAGACTCCAGGCTACAAAATACAGTAAAATATCACAAAATTTTGCGTTTTCAATTTGCCTCCAAACTCACAAAATCTTCAATTAAAACACTGTTTCCTAAAGTATAAAAAAAACTAATAATTACGATAAAATTATGTTGGCAAATGTTCAGAATTTCAGTTTTCTGCGTGTTCGTGCATGCATGTGTACACGCACGCATGAGTGTGCAAATGTAATTTTTATCAACATATCTGCCTTCAAGTTAAATATTTCTATTTTTCCTAACTGTATATTTATGAACTCTTAAAGAATCGACTTACGAATGTTCTATGATTAGAAACGAACCCTGATGAAATAAGGTTAATCATTTACTTATTGTGTTTTTGCTCTCTGAGATTCTCTTTATTCTTTTGTGTTTAAGGATCTCTTTAGAGGTTATATTTTAAAATTTTGACGGTTATAAATCTCCAATAAAACAGCAGATTACTATATTTGCTCACAAGTAATCTGGCCGCACGCAAGAACAAGGCTTAAACGCTTTACCTTCAAATTATAAATAATCCTTTCAACTACAAGCATGATCCCTGAAATGTGTGTAGAGGGGCTAGGGCGATTATATCAATCCCGGTGCTTAACTGTTACTTACGTCATCGTCCCCGAAACGATGGAACACAAAGTCAAATCGGCGGAACATTAGATCAGAAACTAAAGACAAATGAAATGCTTTTAAATATTTTGCCCAGTGTGTTAACGATTCTGCTAGCCCACTACTTCCTCTCTTCAAATAATAATAGAGAAACCCCTCAAAGTTCAGGTGAGATCTGTAATGAAAACCTGCTCCAACACTTTGGGAGTTGTTGTAGCCATGCATTAGAACATAGTAGAACACATCCAGTAAAGATTGCTAGGGGATTCATATGAAAACCACCGCTTTCCTTTTCTCATACATCGACTGCTCTTCTTAACATTCCCTCATACCCTGGGAGCTGTGTGTCAACACCGGAGCACACCAGGCTCACTCACCTCTACTATTGCTGTCAGAATATTGCGTTCTCTCACCCAATAAACACTGTACTGTACCCCATGATCAGTGCTTCCACTCCAAAATATCAGTCTTCTAATAATGGCTCCCTAATCAAGTCATTTCTATTGCCGCCAACTTCTTTTTCGTTTTAAGTGTTCATTGCATGACCATCGCAGGTTATGACGTAGACTCTTCCGTAAAACTAATTTGAATTAAAAAAAAACATAATATTTTCAATATGAATATCAATTTAAATACGCCAAATACATATTGGTTTCAAATGTTAGCACAAGAACAGCAAGTAGGAGGGATGGTGTAAGCTGATTACTTCGGCCCCTGGTACTTTTCAACCTCGAAAGGATGAAAAGCAAAATCCACCCTGCGGCATTCGAATATGAAGTGGGACGAAATGCTGCAAAGCATTTTTGCCTGGCGTACCAACGATTCTGCCTGCTCGCCGCATTGCGATAAATATATATTAGTCATGTAATCCTTTTAAATAATCTTTCAAATTAAGTTTTGTTGTAAGCTTTGGATGTGAATGGAACAAGAGATTATTGTGGTTAGGAATTCCTTATAGCTCGCTTACTAAGCGCATCTAAAAATTCCTTAGAAACCATTTGCTGCCTTCATTAGCAATTGTAGACAAAATATATTTAGTGCAAAGAGATTGTTGATGAATGTAAAAATGCACAGAAGCATGCAATCTAGCACATAAACACGCTGAAAGACATTTGCACAGCTATATGTAATACTCACAACTGGGTATTTGCAGTATCGTCTGATAATCCAAGATTTATATCAACTTAGATTATGTTCAATGTTCCACATAAGAAACACAGGTGTAGAACTGTAGACACACTTCACTCCACGGAGGTTTTACGCTGACGAATGATGTTTTAAAATAACTAAGCTATATCCGAGCGTACTAATAAGAAAAGCCAGTCATTTCATGACATCGATAATCAGTTCTTCGAAAAATTCTATAAATCAAGAGAGTCAAGCAATTTTTATATCTCAGTTATAACACGAAAACGCCACATCTTGCAAAGTACTTAGCATTAGAATCTTTAATGGCAGCTCTCGCTTAAATTGTCATCTGCCATGTTTTACTTATACGCTTTAAATCTACTGACTTCCTAATAATACCCAAGATATTTATGATTCTAGTTGAATGATTATTGTGTCCCAATAAATGAATTGTATTTTATCCGATTCCTTTATGACTTAGCAGTTATTGGCTTTAATTGGCAATTCACATTAATAGCAAATGAAAGAGATTTATAATAAAAGGACTACAACATTATTAATCATAATAGAAATATTGTAGACGACTGACATACGACATTTCATGTTTTACATGATTAATTTTTGTCCAGCCCTATTTCTACATATGCTGGCACACATACGCACACATATACATATATACACACACCTGAACACATACACGGACAATAACACACATATACATATATAGACACATATAGACAGGCTACAACCTTTATTAAAATGTAGTGTGGAACTCGGACTGGTGGGCGTGGATGGACGTTACCGAAGGAAACATAATATAAAGAATAAAATATAGCAAGACAGGTAAGGTAAACAGCTGAAAAATGCAAACGTTAACGAATAATTTCACTCTTTTACTTGTTTCAGTCATTTTACTGTGGCCATGCTGGAGCATCGCCTTTAGTCGAGCAAATGGAGACCAGGACTTATTCTTTGTAAGCCTAGTACTTATTCTATCGGTCTCTTTTGCCGAACCGCTAATTTACGTGGGATGTAAATACACCTGGATCGGTTGTCAAGCGATGTTGAGGAGACAAACACAGACACACAAACATACACACACGCACGCACACACACACACACACACACACACACACACACACACACACACACACACACACATATATATATATATATATATAATTATACATGACGGGCTTCCTTCAGTTTCTGTCTACCAAATCCACTCACAAGGCTTTGGTCAGCCTGAAGCTATAGTAGATGACACTTGCCCAAGGTGCCACGCAGTGGGACTGAACCCGGAACCATGTGGTTCGTAAACAAGCTACTTACCACACAGCCACTCCTACGCCGGTGTGTATCGATATATAATATCGTTAGAATGATTCGGATATAATCCACAATTTGAAGTTGACATTATGCTTAGAAGATCCAGTTACCGAAAAACAAAAATCTTTTGACGGAAATCATGTTCATGTACACAATTTTTCTTTTCAGAATTCTATAATCCTAGAAGTATAAAGGTTAATGGTGGATGAGTAAATTCTCAGTGTACTCTTTTAATCGTTGATAATCTGCATTAACAAAGGAGCTTATCAATCTGCATTTAATTATATAATTGTCCATAATATTTGATGCTACATACACTACACGTGGCTAACGTCAAAATCTACACTATTTGAAAATTAGTTTTTTCCCCATATATAGGGAAACGTTATTGATTTCCCTGTACTTCTCTAAAGTGAAAGAACACTGGTTATTAATACACACACACACACACCACACACACACACACACACACACACACACAACACACACACACACATATATATATATATATATATTTGAACTATTGGGTATATGTCGATTAGTATGTTGAAGTGTTGAGTAAAGCATTGCCACAGTTAACGCCACCTGGTGTCATTCGCAGTCTGGGTATATTTCCCTTGGAACTACCTCAGGAACTCCGCTGTGTTATTCTTTTATTCTTTTTTTTTTCTTTTATTGGTTTCAGTCATTTGACTGCGGCCATGGTGGAGCACCGCCTTTAGGTGTACAAATCGCTTCCGGGACATATTGTTTGTCAACCTAGTACTTCGTCTATCGGTCTCTTTTGCTGAACTGCTAAGTTACGGGGACGGAAACATACCAGCATCGGTTGCCAAGCGATGGTGGGGCGACAAACTCAGATTACGCAAACACACAAACACAATATATATATATACATATATATATATATATATATATATATATATATATAATATATATATATATATAATTATACGACGGGGTTCTTTGCTGTGTTTACGTTTCCGTAACATAGCGGTTCAGCATAAGGTCGGAATAGAATAAGTATTTCGAAAAAGTATTAGGCTTTAAAAAATTCTAGTGTCGATTTTCTCGACTAAAACCCTTCATGACAGTGCCCCAGCAAGGCCGCAATCAAATGACTGAAACATGTAAAAGATAAAAGACGTTTGTGTAGCTTTTGAGGCTCCATGAAATCAAAATTACACAGTTAAAAACCATTTCAATAAACAGTTCTTAAATCAAGTGGCTGGTATGAAATATTTAATGTTTAAATTAAGTAAAATGAAAGGCTGTACCTGACACCAAATTGTTTTAGTTCACATATTTCTGGGGGATAATTACCTTTTAATCCTTTCAAACTGATACGATATATGTGCAAATAACGTGTTAGGAAAATAGATTAATATAATGACTTATAAATATAACTGTGCGCTATCGGAAAATGATTATACGATCATATAGATTGCCTTTATTCAGCTTATCTACCAATATCCACATAGAATTTAATCAATTGTCTCCTTGTGCGTTGTTTTCAACAGTCCACGAGCCAGTATGAGTGACCAAATTGCATAACTACAACGGTATTACCACCATGATATAAATTGCTATATCATTCAATTATATAACAATGTAATATATATGCATCAGCATGCACTGTGTTCTTATTGTTGTTGTTTGTTTTCCCAGGTCAAGCCTGATCAAGGACACCTATGACCTAAAGCATTCCTGTTGTAATCATCGCATCTCTTCTAAAGTATAAGATTATATTTATAAGATAGAATGAGATATAGTTGAGTGTCTTCTGATTGCAACTTAAAGCAGATCAAGCGACGAGTTGGGGACCCTCTCAGTGGATTGTGCTTCTTCAGCTAAATTTCGGTGTAGGATTTAAGCTCGAAGCAAAAGTGAATGATCGATATTAGTCTATCAATTTTCTCTGGTAGAACAGAGAACCAATTACTCGCACGTTAACCCTTAATGACTACATAAATAAGAATTCTCATGTTACGTAACATTACAGCTTTGAACATATCAACGTGTTAATGTTGACCATAAGAAAAACTATTCTATATTTCAGTCAGCATGAAATAATTAGCAACTTGTTACATATATTACAAAATCCATTTACATTTGGCAGAACATTTTCAACTCCAAATGAATGGCTTACAGTATTTCATATCAAAATCTACTACTTCTGAAATTAAATCTAGCATTTTTAATTTTGGAAGCGTGAAAGTAAATTCTATTCCGATAATGAGGTTGATTGAAAGGAATGCTGCACATTTTTATGAAATTATGCGATCGTACGAGTATGTAAAAATCAATGATTCTAATGAGAAAAATACGATATATCTTTGTGAGTGTGTATGTGTGTGTGTTGTGTTTATATGTGTGTATGTGTCTTCGTGTATGAATGTATGTATATCTGTATATAGGTATCCTCCTCTCCTTCTCTCTTACTCTCTCTTTATAAATGCACACACATATATATATAGAGAGAGAGGAAGAAAGTAGGAGAGATAGTTTACTAGCTATACAGATATAGAGATAGAATTGAGAAAGAGAGACAGACAGACAGATACTAAATTACATTAAACGCTTGTGGTCTAAGTGTGTGTTAAAGCGAACGGATCCCTACATGTGGGATACATTTAGACATTAAGTAAACCGGAAGGTCAAGTAGATGCCATGGATTTCAGAAACTTCAGAGGTTGTAACAGATTAAGTGACCTTTTCCCCCGCAAAAAGTCAATTTGTTTATAGCAATGTTCATAGATTCGGCGAATATAATGAAGGTCAGCACTCTTAAGAAAAGCATTGTTAAAGGTGGTGAGGATGCTGTTGAGAGGTGGGGGTATGGCAGTCAAGTTAAATGATTTGGAAGCATGATTAAAGGTTCTCCCTACAGTGGTTGTGTCTATTGTAAGTTATGTACCAGTATCGATGCTGTGGTCTTGATAATGCTGGAAAACTGTAGTGATATTATATATCACCACAATTTCATACACATAGAATATATACAGTGCGACATGATATCATAGTAGTGGCATCGATATTTTTACAAAACATCGTTTAATAGGAGTTCTCTTTAGTTATGGTTCAAATGGCAGCCAAAAACAGGATAATGTAGCGTTGGTGACAGACAAGGTAGTATTGAGAGTATAGTTGTTTCTGTTGGTATTTGTAATTGTGATAACCTTGACAGATATGGTCCTGTTTGTGGTAGAAGAAATGATATTAATCTTCAAACTACAAGTAGAAATTAACTGTTTTAAAAGGGCGCAGTTTACTTACTGGAACAATTCTCACAAAATTGAATCTCTAACTATAGAGTATCTCATCGAAGTACGCTTACAAATATAAATTCAAATGGGCATCAACTTCTATATTTCATTAGAGATTCTTACTCAATTTATCTTAGGAAGATTCAAACTCACCGTTTGTCTCAAGAGATCTGAAACAAACATTTTAAAATACACTTTCTCTTTTAGTTCAGCGCATCAACTTTGCACACATGTCACTTTTAAAAATTTTGCTAAAACATTAAATAATATTTATAAATTGTCTTTAAAGTGGCGAGCTAGCAGAATCGTTAGCACGCCGGGCGAAATGCTTTGCGGTATTTCGTCTGCGTTACGTTGTGAGTTCAAATTCCGCCGAGGTCGACTTTGCCTTTCATCCTTTCGGGGTCGATAAATTAAGTACCAGTTACGCACTGGGGTCGATGTAATCGACTTAATACCTATGTCTGTCCTTGTTTGTCCCCTCTGTGTTTAGCCCCTTGTGGGTAATAAAGAAATAGGTATTTCGTCTACCGTTACGTTCTGAGTTCAAATTCCGCCTAGATCGACTTTGCCTTTTAACCTTTCGGGGTCGATTAAATAAGCACCAGTTACGCACTGGGGTCGATATAATCGACTTAATCCGTTTGTCTATCCTTGTTTGTTCTTTCTGTGCTTAGCCCCTTGTGGGTAGTAAAGAAATAGGCATTTCGTCTGTCTTTATATTCTGAGTTCAAATATCACCGAGGTGAATTTTGCCTTTCATCCTTTCGGGTTCGATTAAACAAGTACCAGTTACACACTAGGGTCGATGTAATCGACTTAAACCCTTTGTCTGTCCTTGTTTGTCCCTTCTATGTTTAACCCCCTGTGGGCAATAAAGAAATAAATATTTATTTATAGTCTTTGAGGCGGCGAGCTGGCACAGTCGTTAGCACGCTGGGTTAAATGCTTAACGACATTTCGTCCGTTTTTACGTTCCGAGTTCAAATTAGGAAGAGGTTGTCTTTCTTTTCATCCCATCGGAGTCGATGAATTAAATACCAGTTGAGCACTGCGGATGATGTAATCGAATTAACCCCTCACCTGAACTTGCTGGCGTAGAGCCAAAATTTGAAATCAATATTTATAAATAGTGTAGCATAATTAATGTGGATAATATTCAAAAGCCGATTGAAACACTGATATTACTGTTAATGATTCATCCGTCATTATATCACTAGGAACAGTAAAGTCTACACGTCTCTGGGGATGTTTGATATGACCGAAGCTTCTCCCAGTTTATTCCATATTTTGCTGAAAAGATCAAAATACTACTAATCGATTATATGATTTTCTATTATTAAACACATAAATATTTGTATATAACTTTTAAACGTGCACTATATATATGGTGAATCTAAGTAATGTGTTTTTATTTTAATATATATAAAGACTACTGTGTCAGCAGAGAGCAATTCGAATTATGTAGTTTGAACTTCATTAGCGGTGATAAAGCTGATGAGAGACATATTCTGCTGAATATGGGTAGGATGAAATCGACTTACGATAAGCAGATGAGGATGAAATTTGTACTGTGTGATCGATAAATTAAAACTTGTGTGAATATGTGCTACATGAAAGGTGAATAATAAAGAGACTTACAAACTTTATACGCTTGATTCAAACGAGATAGGGAATATTTGGCAAATTCAATACAGTATCATTGTGCTTGTGACAGAAATACAAGCGTCTGCTCATTTCGCTCCAATGAACACCCCAGCCAAATCCTGTCATAAGACGTTGAATAGTTGGGAAATGACTATCAATGAGCGCGGGCTACAAACCCCAAGATTCGTACGTTCACTTTGCAGCAGAATTATCAGATAAGAAATCCACTGTAATATAAAACTCACCATTCTTTGTCTTTATTCTCGTTACCAATGTATCCGTATGTCTTTCGCTCTTCTTACCTCTACATATGACTATGCATTCTGATGATGTCTACCACTACAGCTGGTAAACAGAAACGATCGTAAATGCACTATTACTGCCACGTTTCTTTATTAATTTATTAAATTGATGGCTTACTAACGCAAGCGACCAACTTCTTCCTGTTCCTCCATTTTCTTCATGCATATATATATATATATTATATATATATATATATATAATATATATATATATATATATATATATATATATATATACATACATACACACATAGTCCAACGTTGTTTGTCACTTTGTTTAGGGAGTGGCGTGCCATGTGATGAAACTTGATTACCGTTTCTTTCATTATCTTGCTTATATTTTAAGTGTGATGTACTAAATACGAAATTGAGCCTTTCTGAAGCAAATTTAATTGTTTTATATGTCTGCTAAATGAAGAGCCATTATTTATTATCAATGCAGACACCATTACAGTAATGGGAAATGGGCTTCTTATTCAAGGATTTGTATATACAGCCTGTAAAATTACATTATCGAACGTGTCCTTCGTTTTGTTGGATGTGGTATTTAAAGGATGTTGTTAGTATTTCTAGTGACGTTCCTGATCACGTTGAAACATTCACGTCCCCTCCTGGACATTTATTTTCTAAACTTTAGAGTAGTTAAAAATCAGTTCAATCAGTCAAGACAATTTTTCTGCAACAACTGGACATGTGCATATGTAAGAAATCAAAAGTTACTAATTGAAATGTCAGTAGAATTCCAGCATTTTTCTAATTTGATTTGACAGTTAGCATACCCAAAGATATCTGCCAAGAAATTAAGACGAATCATGCATGCATTCTTACAAGTTTGATTCTGCATTGCAACACATGGAATTCAGATTGTCAAACAATTCATTTAGCTTAATAGAAATAAAAATATTTTATATAAATCCACATTCGGATATATATACATTCCCCCCAAAATTGTTTATTTTAATCTTCCGTGAATAAATATACGTGTATAAAGGTGCACACATATTTCTCTTCCTTCGATTAGAAATATATGCGTATCAATTTCTGCATATATAAATGAAGTTATGCATGTGTGAATAAACGTTTCTGTTTGTATCGACAGCCATTAATCTGGGCAGCACTTTGTTCCGTTATAAACAGCCTTGCATAAAATATACATATCCCGCAATATTAGTACGGCTTAGAATGCATACACACGTATGATATGCAAATATAATTAATGAATTCACATTACATATATAAACATATGTATACAAATGCACATCTTGTATATTTTGTACAGGATATTCGAGCAGCATTTGATACTTTGCATTAAAGGAAAAGAACACACAATATCCCATCCAAAAATCAAACTACTGTAATGAAAGAAAGAAACATAATATCAACTAGATAATAGCTGAAGATAACAGTTTACTCAAAGCAGCCGTCCTCAGCTTCTTCCGTAGCCTCAAGACGTCTTCGGAACGTGGCACATGCGTTCCTCCCTGTGCTTGTGAGAAGACCTTCGAACAGAAGCTTGAACTAGGGCACGAACTCAGCGTTGGTGTTGCAGGTTAGTGCCTTTCTCAGCTTAGCCCCGTACGGAGTAATCATTGGGATTACAATTAGGAGGCCAGATACTGGTGCTGTGGAAGTCTTAGAAATCCACCGACAAGTTTTAGAAATCCTCTGGAGGTATCGCAAGGAGCGGAGTCCTGCTCTTAAATTCGCCGAACGTAACCCCAAAGATCACTATGAACGCAGCAAAGCTGGGAAAGACACCAACCATTATTCTGCCTGCAATACCAAGATAAATATTTCCGTCAAACTAAAGTTTCACCGACTGAAGGGGTAAACTTTCCATGCAGAGACCAGCAGTATTCAGTCATTAATGTTGTGTTCCACCTGCCTTGATACTTTGCCCCCATGGTGTCGATGTCTTGGACAAATCTTTCCTCTTGCTCACTAATCACTTATTGCACTATGATTTTCAATGAAGTAGTCAAGATGACTATGCAGAAAGAGTACAACAGGGGTCGCCACCAGCCCCTGTCGGAGCCTCGTGGAACTTTAGTTGTTTTCGATCAATAAACACACACAACGCCCGATCTGGGAATCGAAACCGCGATCCTCGGCTACCCTAACCACTGGGCTACTGCACTACCACATTTCTGAAATACAAAACATCTAAACCTATATTCAATGCAATTTTCACCTAGGAAAAGTATTTTCAGAATCGCCAACATTTGTAAAGTAAGCAAATGCAGATTTGTGATGGTAAAGTTCAATAAATAGCATACATACCATGACGTTCTTTCTCCAGGTCTTGACAAATGTGACCTTGAGCCATATGACTTTAGAATTAGAAGATCAAAGGCGCACTCAAAATGCCAATTTTCATCATAGACATTCAACAAAACATGTCTCACTTAGTCTTCAATGTTAGCCATTCTGATTAAATCAAGCACAGTGTAGGCATATGTATAGTCAAATTATACAAATATGAGACGTATGATATCAAGAACCACAGAAATGTGTTGCTTATTAACATCGATTTGCTTATATGTAGATTTTTATTTACATTATTTACAATTGACGGATATTTGTCCTCATCATGTATGGTATTAACACAATGTTTCGGCTAATATAACATCCAGCTTTCATGAGATCCTGCGTTCTCATTCCAAAAGTAGTTTTCGATGTTATTATTATTATTATCATTATTATTATATTATTATTATTATTATTATTATTAGTAGTAGTAGTAGTAGTAGTAGTAGTAGTAATACTATACTTATTATCATTATTATTGCCTGGAATCGACAATCTTGGGGTTAGTAGCCCGCGCTCTTAACCACTACGCCATATGCCAGTGGGCGATTATGGAGTGAATTTTAGAGCTTATAAATCTAATATTCTCTTATCCTTCCTTAATACCCGTTCCCATATGCTGTTCATATCTGCACTCGGTCTGCTTAGGAGGTTGTTGTGTCCTAGCATATGTGTTGCTTCTTTTAGTTTTCGTATTTTCCAGTGGTGTTATGTGTCTATTATTTTAACTTCATCCCACAAGGGGAGTTACTCTCTATTTTTCCATACATGATCAGCTATACCCGATTTATCAACATTTCCCCATGTCACAGCCTTGCGATGCACCTCTACCCTTATTTTGTGGGGTGGCATGTTTCGCCTTTGTATAACTAATCTCAGCTGCACGTAGTTCTTAGTCATATTCGTTTCTAATGGTGATTTTACTCGAAGGAGATAAGCTCTAAAATTCACTCCATAATTGCCTACAGGCATATGGCGTAGTGGATAAGAGCGCGGGCTACTAACCCTAAGACTCCGATTTCGATTCCTGAATAATAATAATAATAATAATAATAATAATAATAATAATAAAATCTACACCAACAACACCATCGAAAAATATTAGAACCCAGACTCGAAATTTCCCCAAGACACCTGATGAAGGCTGGAGGGTATATCAGCCGAAACGTTGTGTTATCAACAAACAAGATGATGACAAATATCCGTTAATTATAAATAATGTAAATAATGTACATAATTCTTCATCTCTTAAATATAGAATATGTCGTTTCTGATATTAGCATGGCATTTAGATCTTCACAGAATATAAATAAATAAAACCTTAGAACAGGCGGTCAACAGCTGGACTCGGCTGCTCCACACTGATAAGGTGAAACTACCCCGAAACAGTTGTGTAGATGTCAAGCCAGTTGTGCATCATATAGCTAGCCAGAGGCGATCGCCTATAGGAGCTAATCAACAGCAGCATTCGTTCTATTTATCTGAACTGCCACGTTATCCACCCCAAAATTCGCTGTTTCAAAATTCATTCTTTTGCATAATGTGATAACAAAATAGTTAGATTCTTCAAATTACTCTTAATTTTCCTTGCATATATATGTGTATATATATATTGATAAAAATGGTTAGACAACAAAAGAAAGAATGAGACCTCGATATTATGTAAATAGAGAAATTAATCGGTGAAAGTAATATGTGACAATTATTCGGTAGCTACGATAAAACTCCGAGTTCCGGATACCGAGGCGGAAACGCGTGCCGCCATCTCTTCAGTTATCCAGCCCTCGGTAAAAATGCCCATGGCCGGATAACTGAAGAGATGGCGGCGTGAATTTCCGCCTCGGCATCCGAAACTCGGAGTTTTATCGTGGCTACCGAATAATTGTCACATATTACATTTACAGATATATATATATATATATATATTATATATATATATATATATATATACATATATATATATATATATATATATATATATATATATAGGGTATATCGGGAACAATTAATTCTTGCCGTGCTCTCGTAGTCATAGATGTTATACTCTATGTTTTGTAGAACTTATGTTTTTCTGTAGTTCATAAAAAATATGACCTTCGCTGAAGAACTCATAATACTCAATAATAGTACTCATATTCTAATGTCGCAAGAATTCTATTTCGTCAACTATTTCCTTCAGATGACTGCAAATAAGATGAAAAATAACAAAAGCGAACACTATTGAACCGTTTGGTATTCATCACTTGGCGCCAATGGAAGTTTTGGTGAAAAATCTACATGAAAACAATCATTCCATTATTGGAATGAATCTGATTTCCTGATTAATATAGCGTGATATTGATTAAACATTCCTAGTCTTCGCTTATTTTAAACAGTAGAACATCTCATATTTCGTATAATTTACCAACGATATATATTTCACATATATGACAACTGCATATATTTCACAGGTTTATATTACAGAACAACGACATCTAGTTTTAACAAATACCTAGCTTTCATATATTGATAATTTCATCTGCTTTGGTTATTACAATTCCCTACAATTCATTTCTGATAGGGAACGAAGTGAGCAGGGAGTAATTCAATTCAATAAGACTACAGATAGTTAACTTAGTGATTCATGATCCATAACTTGGAAAGACAATTTGATTTAGATTTGGAACATGCTAGTGATGAATGGCACTATCTTAATTCATAAAGTCAATATAAAACTATAAGCATGAAGTCGTAGTGGATACCTATGACATCGATGAATACTTAGTATTCTAATTTATCGACTGTATCAGGGGGACATGAAAGGGTGAAGCCGGTGGGTTTGAAATTGAAATATAGATGAGCAATCCTTAACGTTGACGTATTCAATATATTATTTTACCAAAGGCGGCGAGCTGGCAGAAACGATAGCATGCCGGGCTAAATGCTTTGCGGTATTTCGTCTTTAGGTTCTGAGTTCAAATTCCATCGAGGTCAAATTTGACTTTCATCTTTCGTGGTCGATAAATTAAGTACCAGTTGCGCACTGGGATCGATTTAATCGACTAGCCCCCTTCCCAAAATTTTCGAGCCTTGTGCCTAGAGTAGAAAAGAATGTATTATTTTATCAAAGGCGGCTAGCTGGCAGAAACGTTAGTACGCCGGGCGAAATGCTTTGCGGTATTTCGTATGCTGTTACGTCCTGAGTTCAAATTCCACCGAGGTCGACTTTGCCTTTCATCCTTTCGGGGTCGATAAATTAAGTACCAGTTACGCGCTGGGGTCGATATAATCGACTTAATCCGTTTGTCTGTCCTTGTTTGTCCTCTCTGTGTTTAGCCCCTTGTGGGTAGTAAAGAAATAGGTAATTCGTCTGCCGCTGCGTTCTGAGTTCAAATTCCGTCGAGGTCGACTTTCATCCTTTCGCGGTCGATAAATTAAGCACCAGTTACTCACTGAGGTCGATGTAATCGACTTAATCCGTCGATTAAACCTAATGTACGCATAATCTAACCACTGAATTTCTGAATGCCTAGAATATTGCTCTAGTGCTCCTATAAATCTTCACGTGTTTTAGAAAATAACAATTTGAAAATACTATAGAATTTTAGCAAATAACACAACTAGCACAAAATATACCAGGAATTCTCGGTGAAAAAGCTGCTAATACGATATGAATTCTAAACAGAGTAAATGATTATTATGTAGTGGAGAACGATTTTTACATTACTTACATTAAAGAATTAAGCTAGAAGGAAAGTATGGTAGTTTAGGGAAAGTTTATACTTTCAGCTGTAATTTGCACGACTAATAAAAATAAATAGCCTTTTCTGAAGAGAAAATTGCCAAGTTTACATCTAACGATACACATGCACATTTTATTAAATATCGATATCATAAAATATTGTTTCACTCTTCTCACACAACCTGTCTTGCTCTAGAACATTTTTTTCCCTACTTTAATTTCAGACATTTTAAATCCTGAACACTGACTTTTATCTTAAATATCATTTTAAACCCTGAATACATCATACTTATTTCCTATTGAGCATTCTTAGCCATGTTTAAAGTGAATAGATATGTTCACTATCATTCTCCATAACGTATCTACAATTTGCTTCTCACGATACATTTTCACAACTTCAAATGTACTCTTAATATATTTTCACACTTCAATAATAAAAATGATTTTTACTTTATTAAGCATGACGCTAAAAGCACTTTTATGATCATGTTGTTTTGTTGTTGTTTTTATTTGTCATTTACAAAAGGGAAAATTATTTATCCTCAGTACAAATGATGACTGCTTACCGCTTCAGGAATGGTCAAAACACCTGCCGCCTTTTGAGTATCATCTTCAAAACAAGCACTTGTATATTCTGTAAAGAAGGAATAAGCGATGGCACGTGAAATAACTAGCTAATGAGAATGTTATTTCTTTGGAGATATAGATGGCTCGTTAAGGATGCAGGATGCTAAGAAAATTATGGTAGGCCACTAATGTGGATAACTGATGCACAACAAATGAGAAAAAAAAAAGAATATAATAAAACAGGAAATTAGGAAACTCTTTATGATTTCGATTATTAAAGAGTTTAGAAGTTGGTAGGATATATATTTTATAAATATTAACAAAGGATCATTTCATACAGTACTGTGGAAATGAAAGGAAATGACAAAAAAAGAAAATTGAGTTCAGTATAAGAATTCATAAGTGAGAGGTAAGGCAATGAAATATATATGAAGGAAAGCAAGGAAATTATAATAGCAGTCAGAAAAATATATTTGGAAATGCAGATAGTAAGCAAACAGCAACAGATAAGAAATTTACCTTCCAAAAGAAAAAAAAATGAATTGAGTAATGAAAACAAGAATGGAACAAAGGAGATGTAAGTTGAAAAGAGAAAAAAAAACAATTGTTACCTCTAGACCGGAAAAAAGCTAGGAACTTACTACGCAGTATTTCTGCTTGTTACAAATGAAACTAAGTTCTTCTAATTCGTACGTTAATATGTTAAAAAATAACATGGTAAATTACACATTATATGCTGCTTCAGGCTACAGACTATAAACGCTATAGACTATATACATAACAGAATTTTAGCGAACATTGAGTGCACAGGGAGATGTAAACCCAATGGCTTTGTATACAATATATTTGGCGACAAAGAGGTTATGGGATTCCATTATCGATTGAACAGATTCATTGGCTGTTCACGGACAGACTACTTATAAATTCGCTGTTGATAAGAGCTTAAGTAAATCGGAGAAACCAATTTACAAATATAAAGTATTCTTACAAGTTAGTTCAAGTAATAAACGGTGACTGAATATAGTTTTTAACTGTCCACAAACATTGACAAAGTATTTTCACTCGTCCAGACGTAGAGAGATGACTTAAAAATGTACACATATGTTCTGCTATAGAGTAATGTATTAAAACAAAATAGTGTTAACCTACAAAATTTATGCAATTTGGTGTGATGATGGAGTTATATACCTAAACGATTTATTTTCTATACTATTTACTCTCGCCCTTACAAACAGTGTGGTTAGAAGCCGTGTTTCAGCGGATAGTAAGAGTGCACCATTCGCTACTGAAATCTTACCAGAGGGTCGGACCTAACCAAGCTAATCTCTCTTTTCTCTGCACAAAGATATTGTAGATGTTTATACAAAGATTCATTCATTTACTTTAGCTAAAAATATTTAACTATGCAACTATCACAGTATATGTATATTTGTATATAATATATATATACATATATATACACACACACATATATATATGTATATATATATATGCATATATGTATATATGTATGTATATATATATATATTATATATATATATATATATATATATATATATATATACGACAATATATCGTAATTATACGACAATATATTCACCACACATCGTATATGTATATATATATATATTATATATATATATATAATATATATATAAATATAAATATATATATATATAATATATATATATATATATACATATACAAGGTGTGGTGAATATATTGTCGTATAATTACACAAAAAGTAAAAATTACAGAGAAATCTCATTTTAACAGATATTTACCAGACTTACTTTAAAATACCAAACTTTAAATATCTTGAAATATTGAAGCGTAAATTTATTCAATAAAATTACCATTAACTTCAACGACGGCCTCCAGACGACTTCGGAATTCCCTGCAACTCCCCTGGACAGTTTCCTTGCTTAAGCTGGTGAATGCTGCCATAATTCTTGCCTTCAGTTCATCTTTGGTGTTAGAAGTTGTTTTGCTGGTCTCCCACTCATCTGCACCCCACACATAATAATCAATCTGGAGAGTTCGGTGGCCAGGGGTTAGGGATGATGTGGTCGTCAAAATTGTCTAACAGCTATTACTGGGGTCATCGGCTTGTGTGGTATGGTGGAGAGTCCACTTACCAGACAGAGGATCTTCCAGCAGCCGCACACTTAACCCAGGGCAGTACTATCTCCTCCAAGTACTTGATTTAGGCCTCCATGTTGAGTCTGATGCCGTGTGGGAAGATGAATAGCGGCATAACATCACCATCACTAGGGACACTCCAAACACCATAATGTTGACTGGATGTTTGATTTTTATTACTTTCGGTACATGTTTTGGGAAAACACTAAGCTAACGGTTGTTCAATGTGTTCACCATCCGTTCGTATTGGAGCTTCCAGCGTGAATGCCTGGCAGTACTCTATGTCATTTCCAGATTTCTTGCAGAGTACATTGCATCATGGTGTTATTTTTCTCACAGACGGGGCCCAACTGCGCATTCTGTACTGCGTATTCGACAAATCGACAAAATCAAAGTAAAAAATGTACATGCACGAAATTAAAAATATAAAATGGCTACGATTACCTATCGCACTCTATATATATATATACATATATATATATATATATAATATATATATATAATATATATATATATATATATATATTATATATATATATTGTATATATATATATATATATATATATATATATATATATAATATATATATATATATATATATGTATATATATATATATATATATATATAATATATATATATATATATATGTATATATTATATATATATATATGTATATATATATATAATATATATATATATATATTATATATATATAGATAGATAGATAGATAGATAGATAGATATGCATTCTGTAGTAAAGAATGGTTCTTAAGCAAGAAGAATTTTCCGTCGGTAATTGTGAAACATAGTCTTGGCACAGTCTTAGATGTTATGTAAAATCCCTATGGTAACGAATGAATCGTTCACGATTGTAGATCTATTAGGAACTAGAGAAAACTTAGGGATAAATAATAACAACAACAGCAACAACAAAAACCACTACTACTACTACTACTACAACACAACGCTGAAAGAACCACAATCAGCCGTGCATGATAACTCCGATAATCTGGTGATGATATTTGGGAAGGTGTGTTAAAAATTTATTCGTTGATTAGGTGCATGTAATACATTTATTACAAGAGTCGTTATTAAAGCAACTTTACCAAACACTTCCACTAGAAAAGTTCGAACCGCTATGATTACGGAAATCAATTACAAAAAAGCGAGCCACGTAAATGAAATATCGGGTAGCCATCAAAAACAAAACAAATTCTGGCAAAAATTAATTATCGTCATGTTTGATATTATTTTATTTCATTTGTCGTTTTTATTTAGATTACTAAAGCTCTGTGACTTTCAATTCAATAAATTCTAATTTCCTGTTTGCTTCTAAATTTCGTTTTGTTTCTAAATATACGCTTTGACAAAGTATTCCCGAATTATCGTTGGGCATCCTATTGAATTAAATGTATTTAGATAACATTTCTAAAATTTAAAACTAATTAAAGATCAAACATGAAGTCCTCCTATTAGCACTTGTCGAAACAGAAAGGAGTGTATATTCATATTAAAATTTTAATTTGGTGTTTACATGAGAAGAAAAATCGGTGGAAAAAACCCAATAAATTATTTAACAGATTATTACTAATAATATATAGCAATTATTTGAAAAACGCACATATATTTATTATAAGTGTCCATTTCTAACACTCACATATGTGTGTGTATATGTATAAGTGAGTGCTTGCATGTATGTATATATGTGTGAGTGTGAAAGTGTGTAGATAAGTGTGTGTATATGCGTGCTTAAGATTATTGAAAAGTAGTTAGAGAAGAATATAATTCATATATTATATATATATATATATGTGTGTGTGTGTGTGCATATGTGTATATGTTTATGTTCGTGTGTGTGCGTGTTTGTAGTGGATGACTAAATACAGCTTGTCTAAGAAGATTTTGGCGACAAATATTTTGTCGCCAAAATCTTCTTAGACAAGCTGTGTCGACGGAGACGGTCAATATCACAGCATATATAAAGCATTTGTGTTGTCGAGTATATTATGATAAAGTACAGGTTGTATATGTATGTATTTATGTATGTGTGTATGTATGTGTGTGTATCTGTTTGTGTGTGCGTGTGTCCCCCAAACCGCGTGACAAACGTGCTGGTGTGTTTACGTCCTCGTAACTTAGCGGTTCGGCAAAAGAGACTGATAGAATAAGTACTAGGCTTACCAAGAAAAAGTCCTGTGGTCCATTTGCTCGACCAAAGGCGGTGCTCCAACATGGCCACAATCAAAATGATTGAAACAAGTAAAAGAGTATATATATATATATATATATATATATATATATATATATATATAGGTGAGGGCGTGTGGCTTAGTGGTTAGGACATTCGGCTCATGATCGTAAGGTTGTGAGTTCGATTCCCGGCGACGCGTTGTGTCCTTGAGCAAGACACTTTATTTCACGTTGCTCCAGTCCACTCAGCTGGCAAAAATGAGTTGTACTTGTATTTCAAAGGGTCAGCCTTGTCACTCTCTGTGTCACGCTGGTTATCCCCGAGAACTACGTTAAGGGTACACGTGTCTGTGGAATGCTCAGCCATTTGCACGTTAATTTCACGAGCAAGCTGTTCCGTTGATCGTATCAGCTGGGACCCTCGTCGTCGTATATAAAATGTCGACTGGGATGCAAGCACCAACATCTTTGTCTTCTGACTACTATGGAAATTGTTTGTAGTGAAATATGATTAAAAACAACACAGATATCTTCTATGTATGTCTGTGTGTGCGCGCGTGTGAATGTTTGTGTATGCGTGTGTGTTCTTGTGTGTGCGTGTTTGTATGAGTGTGTGTGTTGGTGTATGTCTGAATGTGTGTAATATTACCTGTACTATTGCACAATTGCACAGTTTTCTTTTATACAAATTACATCACATGCGTATTTACGTAAGTGTATGTAATTGAATAATGTTTGTAGAATTCACGGCTATTTCTTCGCTCGAGAGGTGAAATTCTCTACATACATTAGTTTAAAACTTAATTTTCATTTATTCATTGGTTTTATTAATTTCAGAGAGAATGTTATACTACATTGAGTAAATATATGTATGAGTACAGAACATAATCTACAGATTTTCCTCCACTGAAAAGATTCATTTTCTTGCAGAACAGCATCCGACCAATAACTGCGATTAAGATTTGAAAATGCAAGCGATTTCTGACAAGAATATATCTAGAAAATGTTCGTAAAACTCTATCGAGAATAATTATATTCTCTGATTTTATAAATGTTACGGGAAATAATTTCATTCAAGATAGCATTTGACGAAGAGAAACTAGATGCATTTTCGCCTAAAGATCTATGAATTTCGATTTACTCCCTTTCTCTCCCTCTCTCTCTTTCTATCTCTTTCTATCTCTCCCGTTATATATAAAGATATATATATATATATATATATATATATATATATATATTGATAAAAACGGTAGGATAACAAAAGAAAGAAAGAGACCTCGATATTATGTAAATAGAGGAATTTATCTGTAAATGTAATATGTGACGATTATTCTGTAGCCATGAGTTTTGGTTGCCGAGGTGGAAATCCACGCCGCCATCTATTCAGTTATCCAGCCATCAGAAAAACGCTATGAACGGTCATTTTTTATAGCGTTCTTCCGATGGCCGGATAACTGAAGGGATGGCGGCGTGGATTTCCACATCGGCATCCGAAATTCGGAGTTTTATCATGGAAACCGAATAATTGTCACATATTGCATGTACAGATATATATATATATATATATAATGGACGTACACGGAATTTGTCAGTGTAGAATCAGTCCATATAAGCGAGATATTTAGTCACTGATTAATACTCAGCAATCAACTACTAGATACATATTACAATCTTCAGATATATATTCCCGTATTTCATGAAAAAAAAATGCAAAACTTTAAAATATATTTACCTTCATTCATCCACATCAATTCACAATTCAAAGTACTGAAATATTATCCAAAATAGAGTGAAAGAAAAAGTTATGCTTTTGTTCACAATTCAACATGCTTCAAACTTGCAGTTGAGACGACGGCGGCAAATTATATATATATATATATAAGAGGGGAGAGAGCAGTTAAAAAAATTATATCCCATGCGAATTGAATGATCGATGCTTAAATAAGAACCCGACAGTTTACCTTGATACAAAATGATTGTAGAATGCGGTTGATATGAGTGAAGTTTATTTTAACATTGTGATTAGTACAGAACCAGTTTCGTGTTTCATGCACAAACTAAATAAATTAATTTTTAAAATTAATTTAATTTAAATTTGATACATATTACAAACTAGTTCTGTATTAACCACCGTAATTTTAAAATAAACTTTATTCATACGCCCGCTTTCTACAATTATTTCGTATCAATATAAATTGTCGATATTTTATTTAAACATTGATCATTCAACATGCATGGAAAATAAGGTTTTAACTGATCTCCTCCTTCTATGTATCTGTCTCCCCCCCCTCTCTCTCTCTCTATATATATATATATATATATAGAGAGAGAGAGAGAGAGGAGTGTGAGATAGAGAGATAGATATATAGATGTTTACACACATACACACGCCCACACATAATATTTGTGTAATAATATTCGCGATGTAGTTGGGGTGATCATTTGTTTGTCATAAGGTGATCGGTGGAATTCTTTGCCTGGGTGGTCTTTCATTTCGGATTGTTCCAACTCCATTAGAGTAACTCTAGTATTGAATATTATGTTGCAGTTTCTCTCCACAGTTTGAAAATTTCCCGCAGTATAATGTTACATTATATTGTAGCTGTGTATAGAATCCTTGTCTCAAAGAAGCACCAGGTGTCGAGTTTTCAATGAATTGGAAACATACGTCAGTAACTTTGAGCTGCAGAGATAAAATATCTTAAAACTATTCCTAGTATTATGTTTATACCTGCAACTTTGTTTCTGCTAAGTGTCGTGACAATAATTAAACATTAGCGAGACATTAATGATAGTTTGTGTAATAACTAAGGTGATGTATTTTTCTGCTTACTTTTATGACAGACAACTTTAGGAAAAAAATGGCTTTTGCAAGGAGTTTCCGTAATTTAAACAAGATATTGTGCTGACAATTACATTGTAATGATACGGTGAAATTTAAACAGAACTAATTGTATTGTTTGTACTTTTATATTGTAAACGATGGTGTTTGTCTTGGCATAACAAAAGGAAATAACTTGTATATGTCTCTATGTAGTTGTTTGCTTTATATGAACATGTACGCTCCATTTCCTTCAAATGTAGTGTAACCGTTTCTATTGTTTAGTTTGTGCAAACTTTACACTTTATAATTAAGATAAGTGAAAATAGTTTGCAAATTTATGGGACAAAGGTTATTTAAAACACAAGCGTGGAATCAGTATGTATAGAATCGGTGTTTATTCAAAATGTATTTGTATAAGGTTTGGAAGACTAATTGTTAGTTAAATTTTAACTACAATTATGAAGACAATAATGTAAATTATGGTGAATTATGGTGGGCATCAATTTTGTTTTCTAGAAGTTGTTTGTTTCAAGAATTAGGTTAACATTTTAATGATTTGGAAGGGGTGCACTATAGAATTAAATATGCTGACATTGAAGCACTCAAATTGTTTTTATGTTTTATATCCATAATAAAAATAAGAATTTTCTCCGATTTGCTTTTCTTTGTTAATTCTTTGCTTGTTGAATTACACATGTTCTGCATGGATTGTATGAGTTTTATTCTGGCTCGATGCTTTAACTTTCGTAATTATAGCATTGCAAGTAATATGTAATATTATCTTCTTTGTTTCTTATTTACATACGTGTGTGTGTAAGGAAGTGCATTTACTTTTGTCAATATTTAGGAATGCATATGCATACTGATCATAAGATATTTTCAAAATATTAGCTGTGTTGCCTCTATATCTGTTCCCTATTGTTCGATATTATTGTTCATTGGTTATAGTGTCTTTAGGATACACAGTTTTACATTAAAAGCCGATACTACTCTTCGTGAAATTACAATTTTTAAACGCAGCAATGGGAAACTTCGTAGCATTTATTTGAAATAGATGAGGCGTGCTAGCAAAGTTTGATATGATGAAACATGACAATCTGTTAACTTTTTTGGTAAAGTTTTAGTGATATTTTTGAATTAGGAGAAAACACTTTCGTATTAATTTAAAAACTATATTAGCTAAAGAAGATTATTTTCTTCAATTTTAAAAATGTAATTAAAAGGTTGATACGTTTTCTGTTATTTTGTGTGAAGATCATGCTTCCCCTTCAATATCCTTTATTCTTTGAATATACAGCTTCTTTAAAGGTTTCACATAAACTGACCATTGAGACAGTATAATAGATGGATTTGTAACAATATATGTTAATATTTCGCGATGATTCTTAATTATATGCTTAAGTGTTTTATTTTGTTTATGATAAAGATGAAATAGTTACTGTTTAAATCCAAGGTAGCATACAAAAATTTTGTTTGCTGTGGTATCCTGATTGGTTGTTGCATTAAAGAAACATATTTTGTAAAAAAAAATCATGGTTGTTTTTTTTTTGCTCCAGCTATTAAAGACAGATGTTTAACATTAGGAGGTCGTCCTCTTGACAAATGCTAGCCTCAGTTATTTGGATGTTGTAGCCTAGCTTTTGCGTAAGACACAAACATTCTGAAATCTGTTATCTCAAATTAATAATGTGCTTTTCTAATAATTGAAATGAAATTCCCGAAGGCTTCTTTAAAATTCAAAACTTCATTTTAAACTTTCTCTCTCTAGGAAGCAGCAATATTTCCGTTTGCATTTCTATGCCAGTAATATGTATAGCATAAGTCAAAGCATCCATTAAAACATGTTTAGAGATAATTTGGCAATCCTCTCGTGTGTGGAAATGTTAGAATTTAAATTGACACTTCTCCATCATAGAACACAATCATTCACATTCTGTGCTTCTGTTATTCCCTAATAAGACATAGATGAAACTGGTTTTAACGTATTGGATGAGTTCATTTTTATGTATATTTTATCTAACTTTTACCGAAGTTACTTTTATTAGACGTAATTGCATAGCTGAATGGTTTCTGACTGAGGTTCATAAATGTTAAAGAGGTACACGGTAATTCGTTATGAACGTTTTTTTCTGTGTTCAGTATCTTATATGGAACTTATTTTCTTTTGTTGTATATCTTGTGAAATCGTTTAGCGTGTTCATTATCTTTTTATACGTATTATTAACCGAATTCGCTATGTATCTATGACCTAACTCCTACAGACGAACATGTATACATACATGCATACATACATACACACACATATATATACATACACACATACATACATACATACATATATATATATATATATATATATATATATCCTTTACCTCGTCAGACTTTCAGATAAAATTAGTATTATTTGAAATAATATACGATGCGAGAACGAATTGCATGTGCTCTGATTTTGTAACAACGCTTAAAGACTGGGTCAAAGGACTGTGGTATAGAAGATATTTGTTTGGTATAACACACGCGCACACACACACAAACACACACAAACACACGAAAGCTAAACGTAATGTTTATATCCAGCCTAACGTGCATGTATTTTAAGAGCGCCAGTATTCGTCGTCAGAGGTCCTCTCATATAGATGCATGGTGTATATATAATTTCAGACGAGAATCATTTTGTACGGCTGTCAGAACTGCCATATCACGTGGTTACAGTGTACTGCATATCTTCAGTGTCAGGCATCCTGTGAATGCATACCAGCCAAATGTTGCTACCACGGTATATAGAATATCATTGGTTTTTCACTCACTGATGTTGTACATAGCCAGCAGGTTTATTAAAAAAGTAATCAGTGACGGAAGCGGTATTAATAGCAAAATGCACATGCTACGATATATGTCTGTGTTTTCAAGCATCATGCGTGTATATGAGAAGACCTCACATATTGCAGTATTCGGTAATTTTCTTGATACAATGGATGATTTAAGACTATTGATAAGCAGTTTAGCAGATGCAGTTGAAGTTTATGTTCATCAAATTTTACTGTATTGTCTTTTTGTGGTAATATTTTAACACAAGTGTTTTCCTGTTTAGTTTGAAAACTATTTTTAAAGTTTTAGCTCCTGCTTAGTCTTTTAATGTCTTACAATGGTTTTGTAATTTAGTAGAAATTTTCAAAGGTTTTTCGCAGTGCTTATTTTCAAGGATACTTGTACCTATTTTAACAACTACATCATCAAGCAGCTCTCCAAATGCTATGAATTCTAAAATGTATATATAAAAACCTTTCAACAAAAGAGGGGCCTTATATTACTTTTGAAGATTTTGATATGAGGGTCAAATGAAGAAGAAAAACTATGTTGGTTTTCGTTTAACAGTGAACATATATAAGCCAAGCTTCCATTGGATTATAATGCAATTGTAATGTTGTCGTTAGAGGTGTCCAACTGAATTTGATGTGTTTGGAACACCAACTTACAAATATTCAAGATGATATTGTTACTTCAAGCACGAATTCTTAGAAGAAAGACATCATACATCACTTCTAAAAGAGTTTTTCCATAAGCTAAAGCTACAGATTGAATGAATTTGTACATAACTCTTGAAAAATATTGCACTGAGATCAGCCATCAATGCAATATATCTTATATTTAATAATATTCACGAAGAAATGCAATTAGTGATATAGCCTCAGTCAATGATATACGCATATTCAATATTTTGTACAGCTTACAAGTGATTTCGTGAAAGATAATAAATAGATAATACATAAAAACATCAATTATTTAGTACCAAAATTCAAAAGAAAATGAAAAATAAAAATAAAATGTTTGTAAATCAAATTTCGCCATAATAATCAAAGAGAAACCAACTTTTGTTACATCGTTCACATATGTTTGAAGAATATATATATATATATATATATGTGTGTGTGTGTGTGTGTGTGTGTGTGTGTGTGTGTGCGTGTGTATGTGTGTGTGTGCGTATGTGTGTATATATGTATATATATATATACATACACACACATAAATATACATGCATGTACACATATATGTATATGCATATATATATAGAGAGAGAGAGAGAGAGAGAAAGAGAGAGAGAGAGAGAGAGAGAGAGAGGGAGAGGGAGACAGACATACACACATATATACATCGATATTCGCCTGTATGTCAAGTTATATGACAGAAACAATTTAGCATTAAACAGATAAGTTTTACTTAACACCTTTTAGTAAAGTAAATATTTATTTACTATGACAAGAAAAAAGATTGATACACATATGCACACGCGCACACGCATGTACATATACGCATACACTTGCACACACATATATGTACATACAAAGATACATTCATACACACATACATATACATATATGCGTGCGTGAATGAAAGATTTTATAAGCGTGTATATCACCCGTTTTAGTCACGGCAATGCGATAGACATTTATATTTTCGCAGAGTTTGATACCCATCTTCAAGAGGCTTAGCCTAAATGTTCGTTGTTGTTAGAAATCCGTTAAAAGCACTCGAGTGCCTCTAACAATTATGTCTACTAACATGAACCCAAAGGGCCATAATGCAAAACCTCCGCTGTTTTAACACTCCCATCCAATCATTTACATTGCTACAATAATTCATTGGTGCGAAAGAATGAAGGACAAAGTTACGTTAGTGGAACCGAATTCAGTTGCAAAACCGTAGGCGTTGAAAGAAAAAAAAATCAGAACATAGAACCCATCACTGTAATGTCGCTATCGATTCAGCTCTGATGCGCCTATGTATGTTTTTACATCTACGGAAAGATGAAAAGAAAATATTGAAACGTTCAAAATATTTTATCTCATATCTAATTTTTTCAAAATATTGTTATTGCAATTTTACGCCGTTAATTACAAAGCGAATGCACTGAAATAATTACCATTCTTATCATTACTATTATTGTCGTTGTTATTGTTGTTATTATTATTATTATAATTATTATTTGTAGTAGTAGTAGTAGTAGTAGTAGTAGTAGTAGTAGTAGTAGTAGTAGTAGTAGTAGTAGTAGTAGTAGTAGTAGTAGTAGTAGTAGTTGTTGTAACAGCAGCAGTTGCATCAGCAACAGTAACTACATATATCAAACGTTCACAGCATGTCCGCATAGTTGTTTTTGCATTTTATTATGTATTTCAAATGTGTTTCTTATTTTCATCTCAATTATCCATTCATTTGGTTCGTTGTAATTTGAAAATTGATTTCAATGCAATATCGTTAAAGGAATCAAGAAATCAGATTGTTTTGGACTAAAATTAATATTTACCGAACCAATAATTTGACTTCACATCAAAAAGTGCTGAAAAAAAAGATACGAATAAATTCAAAATAATAGACATCAAAATTAAATTAAGTCACAAGATAGTAATGAATAATTTGAAAACATATATTAAAAACGGAAATAAAATGTACTGGAAATATGTTGCTACGTTAACAAATATTAAGAATTGTATGTGCATTAAAATTTCTATTCCAGAATGATTGTTAATTATTTGCTTCAGCCTTATAAAGACAAATAATGAGAATAGTAGTACGTCTCTGATAGAGAAAAGAGGCCTAGTCAGATATAAGACGTTAAACACATTGACAGCATGTTCACAAAACAAATACATAGGCACGCGTGCATACATGCATATAGTATTTTTCATAACGCACTGCACAAAAGAGGCTCGATACATGTCAAAGAGTTAAATTGCTTAAAATACTATTCACACTCGGACTTCTAGGATTTCCTGTCTTTCCTCATAAAAAAGCAAGAACTTGCGTTATGAAATATGTCAAGTGTATAATATATTTATATAAATGTATATATATATATAATATATATATATATATATATATATATATATATATATTCTTTTATTTGATTCAGTCATCTGACTGCGGCCTTGCTGGAGCACCGCCTTCAGTCGAACAAATCGACCCCAGGACTTATTCCTTCTAAGCCTAGTACTTATTCTATCGTTTATTTTGCCGAACCACTTGGTTGCGGGGACGTAAACACACCAACATCAGTTGTCAAGCGATGGTGGGAGGACGAACACAGATATATAAACACACACACACACACACATATATACGACGGGCATCTTGCAGTTTCCGTCTGCCAAATCCAGTCACAAGATTTTGGTCGGCTCGAGGCTATAGTAGAAGACATTTGCCTACGTACATACATTCTCGTAGTTAGATACAATTAAGTGTCCGTTATGTACCACTGACTGTTCTTGGATGTTTGTTTCAAGAGACCTATTGTTCAGGATCATCATGTTAACTGACAACGCATCTCAGCAACCATTCAATTGCTGAAAATTTTTCGCAACCTGAATAGTTAACGGCATCTCGCGATAATATTATAAATACGAAGTATTTTCTGTAATCTTATTGAGGCTATACAAACCTATATTTCACAAAACAAATTCTATATAATTTGAATCATTGTGATACATATATTTGTCAGGAAGTACAAGTGTCTATTGCCGCCGGATGTTTAATCAAATATGAGTTGCCTGCAGGCTAAGAATTACTGCATATTATGCATTATGCTCAGAGCTTGTACGAGAAAAGTATTATGTTTCAGCTAGATTCCGAACCGCCCAAATCTACAATGAAGTATGATTGTTTTGAGGACCTCTTCCTATTAAATGCAGAGCTTCGAGCGTTGGAAAATAAATAGGGATAGAAGAAATTCTATGAACAAAATGGAGCTGCAAAGAGGACATGCTATGAAAGTATGTTGCTGCTGGCAGAAGATTGTGTAAAATATCAATTTATTGAAATTTCATTCTAGTAATAATAACTCGAAAATGCACAATAATACATAAATAACGGAGAAATTTTTCAGAAAGTACTGGTTGAGAATTTAAATATCTTATTATTATTTTCTTTCTTCACACTGCTTTACTGATTTTTATTGCAAAAATAGCAAATGTCAACCGGACATGAGATTTTGTAGATGACTAAACGTCACCGAGTGTTGTCCTTGTGTTTGTTGCAATCAAAAATAGTACTTACAGTTTTGATATCTTGATGGTGCATCATTTATAGTGAAAATTAATGTCAAACCTTTAAACTTCAGACATTTAATTTTTCTTCACTTCTGCTAGTAAGATATTTCATTGACTCCTATTGAAGTGAATGGATGCCAACCTTATACATATCAAGAGCATTAGTGTAGATTTATATGTTGTTACGCTATGTATGATTTTCAATAGGAAAAAGCTACAAATCACTGCAACATTGAAGTAATAGCGGTTGACTTCCATCGAAAACTTTCTATTCACTTTGTAGCATTTATTTATATAAGTCTACGAGATGCCATATAAAAACATAAAAACGATGGCAAGGGTGGTGGAGAATTACATCAGATGAATTTAGGTAAATATCCCATGTATAATATCAGAAATGATCGACAAAATTAAGACTAACTACTGAAAATTGAAAAGCTATTGGTCGGAGCATTGAAATATGTGATGTACAAACAGTTATATGCCGTATTCGGATGGTATTTATAATGACATGCAGTATGGACATACAGAGCCTGCATATCTTTACATAAACTTTCGTCGTTTTTAGGCAGAGTTATTGAGATACAGCTATTGATATAATGTAGATGCATTTATATACTTATATAGATGTGTCTGTAAATATGTATATGTATACATCTATCTATCTGTCTTTGTATAATATATATATATATGTGTGTGTGTATGGGCGTTGGGGTGTATCTGTGGAGTGAGAAGAAAGAGGAACAGAGTTAAGAGGGATGGAGGTACAGATAGAATGAGGACTGATATATAAACAAAAGTCAAGTGAAATAAATTAACAACACCATGAAAGAATTGAAACAGTAATGATGTGTTAACTGTGACACTGTGAAAGTAATATTTGGTCAACAGTTCAAGGACGTCTACGAGAAATTTGTTAGTCTATAAGATCTATAAAGTATATCAGCATACGGGTTATAAATATAAACACACAGGAATATACGGTATAAATATACGTTAAAACCCATATGATCATATTGCAATGAAGCATATTCATATACACTTTTATGCAAGGTATTTGCATAAATACACATGTACACAGACAGACACACGAACACATACGCACACACGCACACAAATATAGACGTATACATACATACATATATATATATATATATACATACATACATACATATATATATATATATATATACATACATACATACATACATACATATATATATATATACATACATACATACATACATACATACATACATTCATACATACATACATACATACATACATACATACATACATATATACATACATAGATAGGCGGAAAGGAAACTAGATAGCTAAATTGATGCATAGAGAGGTACACGGATATATAGAAAACGGCCTCATACGCACATACGTGCAATCAGACACAAACACATTCACGCATAATATTCCTTGTAAGAAAAGTTTGTAATAATGAAAGCATTAGTTATGCATCATAGCTAAATACCTCAGAATAGTTTTACAGCAGACCATTATGCTTAAGATTTCCCAATTTATAGAGTGCTCAATTATGCTGCATTTATTTGATATATCTTAACAATATCTCTTTTCTTGAGATGACTGCTGGAAGCGAAATAGTCTCGTAACTCGTCAATATATATATATATATATATATATATATATATATATATATATATCCTCTTATTTGCGTATGTGAATGCATTCATGATGTACAAACGTGTATAACGATATGCATATGTGTGTACGTATATATGTATGTATGTATATATTTATATGTGTCTGTGCGTTCGTGTGTATGTATGCATGTATATGTATATATATATATATATACACCCACAAAACACATGCACACATACTTAGCTGCATACATATTTGCAAACTTTCGAACTACCAGACTAACAACTAGAGTAATTAATGTGCTTTTAAGCCTTTATGAAATTTGTTACACTTCAGAAGAAATTATTCACACCGCATTTATCTAAAGTAGAAATATGTTATATAAAGAAATCCCCATAAGGCATGAAAGACATTTTAGGGAGCTGTACATAAATAAAGAAAACTTAACCATTACACATTTGCTATTGTCTTATCTGCTGTCTCTTTTTTAAGTGTATTTTTACGTCATTGATGAAATATTTTATCAAGTATTCTTTCTTTTTTCATTTTTCTTTTTTAGAAGTTATCGCTACATTTCTTAAGAGTTATCAACCGCTTTACTTATCAGTGATTTTGTCTTGATAATGAGTCTCTTGAGAATTTTGCCGAGAAGGAAGACAGTTTTCATTAGCCATTCTGAAACAGTCTTTGGTTACTTAATAGATGTATACCTGCAAGGTAACTTGATCTGATGTTCTCATTACCGGTTGTTATTTGCTGTTATTAGCATCATCAGAGACATTACTAAAATAATACACCACCGTACATCATCAAAATATTCTTCATCAGTTCTACTAATTGTGTTTTGTTTTAAGAGTCATTCTTAGTTTTATCCTCAATCAATATAGTCTTGCTTCGTTCTTTATTGATTTATTTTATATAGTTATTTGTTTTCTCTTGAAAATTTTCTTTATTCTTTGTAATATAGTTTTATCATGTTTGTGATTAGTTCCACCGTAAGTAATGCAAAACTATGCATAGTGTTTTAATAAACTGACATAGAGCGTTCAAACTGCACTCGTTGTTAGAGTATACCTTCTATATGAACTTACTGCCTCAACAGCTATGCATTGCACCATCATTGAACCAAACAAAATAATCAAGTATGTACAATTGTACACATTTATTCACAACTCCTTTCACCTCGTCCGTGAGATCAAATCATTTTCTCTTAGGATCGTACGATGTTAGAGGGAACAGATGATGTAAATGAGGTGGGGGACAGAGACCGACCTAGTTTGTTGATTGTCAAAGATGTGTGGGATGGTTTCATATTGACATAGTGAATGTGGGTAATTTAGAGATTATTATTCAGTCACTTTTTCCTTATGGTTTCTCTAAGTTTAATGAATATCGCAACGTACCGCTTGCGATTCGCGATACAGATACGTTCAGAAAATCACGGACAATGAGTTCTTGTACAATAATCAATCTCTCTGACTCTCCAGGCTTGTCATCCAGTGGCTCTCAAATTTATTAGTCTTTGGAAAAGTGTAACACTATTCAACGTAGTATTTTCATTTCTGGTTTATGAATATGTATTGCAGTCATGTATTGGATCTGAACTGTGTGTAAGAATTACTTCATCCATTCGCTGGCAATTCATATCAGTCGTCGCGTTCGTTTGTCTCCCACTGCGTCCCTTCCCTTCAGTATTCTTTTTCCCTCTTTTAGCATTGTTGCATAATAAAACTGTATACCCCTCCCGGCAAAAAGTGGTATGATATAACCATTATGAATAGACTAGTAGCCGGTCAAGAGAGGATCGAGAGTCGACAGTAGTAGTCGGTGTCTTGTGGAGCTATCGGAGATAGTAAGACAAAAGAAGCTAGTGTATTACTATTCCAGTACGAAGAGATACAACGATATCCCATGAAAAGTAACTATTGTGGCTACTAGCGAAAAGCGGCAACTGCAGTACAACGGCTGTCACATATCACATCAGAGGAAGGAACCCACTTTACAACAAACTTCTTCATTCATCTGCGTATATTTTTCTAGTCAATGGTGTCATGTCATGAACAACTCGCAGCCTTTTGTGCATGCTCTCTGTTTTCGTAAAAAAACTGCATGTTTCACACAACTCGCTTCCGTAGGTCACTGTTTCGGTGTGCGAATCTACTCAGTTCATATAAGTTCCTCTGAGCAGGAAAATAAGCAATTATTTTGATTGTGAAACCTTTTAAACCTTATTTCTAATAAAGTTATACCTCAATCTTTCTTTAATAAATCTTTTTAAAATTTGACAAAAGTCCAACAATTCTGAGTGGAGGTGTAAGTCGATTAGAACGACCCAGAAGTGAGGAAAAGTTGAAGCCAACTTAATTTGAACTCAGAACGTAAAGACATTTGAAATGCCATGAAACATTTTATCCAGAAGCGGGGGTGCTAAGGATTCTGTCTGATCGCTGCCTCCCAAACGCTCAGTAATAATTTCTTATTGATACATATGGGAACAACCTGCAAGATGAATATGTTTTTCGATCTAATTCGCTACAAAACTCATCATAGATCAAATTTTGCTGGTGTCATGCTCTGATTTCATCCAGCAGAGTGGAACAATATAAATATGAGTAATATATTGTAAACGTCAAAGTACATTAAAAATTGAACTTTTACTTAACGATATTGCAATTTTCATTACTTCCTTGCTGAAGCATGTGTTGTTTTAAATAGTGACATCTCCTATATCTTGGTGCACATGTTTGGCTACCTATAGAGACATTTTAACTCAGCAAGACATATCAACGAATCACTTATAACTTACACAATATTTTCGATATCTATTCCAATATATCAAAGTATCGCCACATGGTATCTATTTTACGCAGATGCAAATTTACATTAACGTTATCGAGTTTTCTTCGTTGCATAATAGTTAATTACGTAGTTATTGCGATCAACTAAAACCATTTTATTTGAATGTTGCTGTTGTTGCTACTACTATTACAACTACAACTACTTCTACGTCTCCTTCTTCTTCTTCTTCTTCTTCTTCTTCTTCTTCTTCTTCTTCTCCTTCTTCTTCTTCTTCTTCTTCTTCTTCTTCTCCTTCTTCTTTCTTTTTTCTTCTTCTTCTTCGTCTTCTTCTTTTTCTTCTTCTTCGTCGTCTTCTTCTTCTTCTTCTAGTTTTCTTCTCCTTCTTCTTCTTCTTCTTCTTCTTCTGCTGCTACTACTACAACTACTACAACTGCTGCTGCTACTGCTGCTGCTGCTGCTACTAATACTACTACTACTACTACTACTACTACTACTACTACTACTACTACTACTACTACTACTACGTTTTCATTGCAGATGAAGTGAATGAATTTTATCATTAATATATTTTCACGTCTTCACCCATATTTTCTTTACACATTTTCTAAATGTTTTGTATTTTCGTAGTAATAACAATAACACTAATAATTCGTTCTAATTTTGGTACTGGTCCAGCAAATTTTGGGGAAGGAGGCAAGTCAGTTACATAACACTAATTGCTTAACTGTATTTTGAGGTAATCTACGGAAGGTATACTAACGGTGCTCCAGCATGGTCGCAGTCAAATGACTGAAACAAGTAAAAAAAAGTATATATATATATATTTTTATGCATAAGTATCTTGTAAGAAGTTTAAACTCGCAATAAATACGCGCACACACTAGTGCCAGTACAAAAGCACTCACTAAGAAAGACAATCAGACGTAAACTCTCGCATTTGAGCACACATAGACAGAAATCAGTTATACATACAGAGGCATATGTATGCATATACATACACACTCATATACATCTATTTCTCTCTCTCTCTCCTTCCTTCTTTCCTTCCTTCCTTATATGTATATATATATATAATGTATATGTATATATATGTATATGTATGTATATATGAATGTGTAGGTATATATATATATATATATATATATATATACACATATATATGTATATATATATGCATACATATACGCATATATCATATGTATATATATGTATGTATATTTATGTGTAAGTATATATGCATATATATATATATATATATATGTATATATATATATATATATATATATATATATAATATATATATATATAATATATATATATATATATATATATATACTTATATATATAGATATATAAACAGGATATTTATGTGGGGGTGAGCGTGTATATACATACTCTCACACAAACAAACACCCACCCACTCACACACACATACACACATACATATATTCACGTGCTTCTTTGTAAAAGAGATACTATGGCTATTAGATTCCATGATGGATGAAAGGATGGAACAAGGAGGTGGAACAAGCCCTGAGCAAACAAGCTGAAATGGGATTAAATAGTCTTAGTTTTTGTATCTGACAACGCGGAGTAAACATTTTTAGGATGGTTGAAAATCAATTTAAAACGAACATACTTAGCTTCTTCGTTGTAACTACATCTATTGAAATGATGCTCTAAAAATTTTTTATTTGCGTCTACACCAGTGCAATTGTTTGCATGTATCTGCGCCTGCGTGTGCTTTTATATGTGCATGTTGTATGTATGTGCGCATTTGATATAGCATTAATTGCTAATATTGTTGTTGTTGTTATCAGCATCATTATTATAATCCTCCTATTCCTCGTTATTATTATTAATTATTATCATTAATGTTGTTGTTAAGGTTGTTGGAATTTGCGTTCCTGGTCATGCTGTTATGAATTCTAAAAGATTAATGAAAGGAGAAAAGGATCTTGAGGAAAGCAAGATGATGGCTCTGTAATGATTTTACTGACGGGAGTGTTGAAGAAAATTTATAAGAGGAAATTGAATTTCTGGCGATAATAATGTGATCAGAAGAGAGATTTAGAGAAGGAAGATAGCAAAGACATTGAGAAATAACAACAAAAACGTGTGTGTAAAAAGTGTTAGAATTTGAAATATATTTCATTTCATATACACATAGACGTATATATACACCACCGTACAATTACAGAGACACATACGCGCGGGAGACACACACACATACACAAGCAAGCACAATCACATAGAAAGAAATGTAAATAAATACATGCAAATATCTGTATACATATTTATGTGTACACATATGTATAAATATATGTGTGTTTGGGTGTTTAACATATCCCATTTCGACAGTCTACTAAGAATTTTACTACGGGCTGGAATGTTCACGATTAATGCTGAGTAGCCAAATAATTATAATATATATATATATACTAGCATTAAAGGTCCGTCGTTGCCGGGTCATAGTGCTAGTGCATGTATATATGTGTATATATATAAACTTAGATAAACTTAGATATGTTTCGACCAAAGATTGGTCCAGGCCATGTCTAACTTAATAGTACCACCTGTATGTGTACGTATTACATGTACATCTATATATATACATCTACACATAAAATGCAAAATACAAAGTTATATCTTGATATCGCTAATGATAACAATACTCAAAATATATAACAGACTGGAATTGTTAGGTCTTCTTTTTTTCTCTACATTGTATACTTTATAGACAATAGTCTTTTCTTTAATTTAATTTTTTATTGTCTATCTGGACTATTCCATTTCTGCACGATAATTTTATTTTTAATTTATTCCCATTCATGTGAAACCACTTACTCAAGTTCAAATCATTGATGCAATTTTAAACCAATTACTATTTTTAATTTTGTTATGTTACGATTATATTATACTTTAGTTTGGTTTTAGTTATTACTTACTACATATAATTCAATTGTTATTATTATTTTTATTGTTAACGTGAAAGCATCTGACAGAAAATAGAGAAATATTTTTGTTTCACTTTTAACACGTAATACTGAAATAGTGGAGAAGATATGATATTGCTATGAGCTCGCTCTAGGCAAAAAGTTGAACATTTTGTTTTACCCATGAAACTACATGGACCCTAAGTAAGGCATGTGTAAAATTTGAATGAAATTGGTTGTGTAGTTGTAAAGTTTTAGGGAATCGTAGTGGAGAAGACATTATATTGCTGTGGGCTTGCCCTAGGTAAAAAGTTGAAATTGTTTTGTCGATAACACTCCACGGACCCTAAGTAAGGCATGTGTAAAATTTGAATGAAATTGGTTGATTAGTTCTCAAGTTGTAGGGAAACACACAGACAGACAGACACACATTCTCAGTTTTATATATATAATGATGCATGCACACGCACACACACACACATATATATGTGCATGTATATATATACACACACACATACACACACACATATAATATATATATATATATATATATATATATATATATATATATATATATATTATATATATATATATATATATATATATATATATATAGATAGATAGATAGATAGATAGATAGATAGATATACACGGGTAGGTATGATTGTGTATAGAACTATATATTACTCAAAGAAATTCCATCTGTCTGAATTTCACGTTTTATTTGCAATAATATTATATAATGAAATGATAGAATATTAAATGATAATTCTGATTGAACTAGTACTTTCATGCATTTAACTATGCAATCCTTAGGTTTATGTGTAGTGGTGACAGTTATGTTTTAAAATTTACATCTCTGGCGAGATGGCTAAACTGTGTTACTTAAATACATTTGTATAGGCTCCAGAATGTTAAATTTTGCAAACTGTATTCTGACCAATCAGTGTGTGATTTTACTATATTTCTTAAGTTGATTGGTGTTTGGTTTTGTTGAACATGTTAAGAGGTCTGTATTTTAACCCTGGTCAAAACAATAATTGTTCGGCTATTTTTAGAAATGTTGTAAACAACATTTCCCAGGGATTTTTACATTTAAATTATCTTCACCATCATTATCAACTCCTTTATTGCTGTTGTTGTTGTTGCTGCTTGTGACGGTGGTGGTCGTGGTCGTGGTCGTGGTGGTTGTCGCGGTCGTGGCGGTAGGAGTACCTGTGGTAATAGAACTTTAAAGCCAAAATTTAGGTAATTTTTACTGACTTTTCACTTAGCAAGTATTTTCTTGCTATTACCATAATGAGCAGCTTTAGTATTTTTGTTGTTGCTATTCGCAAAAATTCGGTAATTTTTTTTGTATTGCTACTTTTTACTTAGGAGTTCTATTGACATCGTTGATCCTTTTCAGTATCGTCCTGATACCTAACTGAGCAGTGGAATATATGAGGTTATTTAAGGTTGTTAGGTCTCACGCAGGAAGTTCTCGAGATGCTTGAAAAAGTGGTAGTCGGTAGGCGAGATGTCTGGTGTGTATGGTGGATGAGGCAGAGTTTCTTATCCCAATTCGTTCAACTTCTGTAGGGTTAGTTGTGCGACGTGCGCCCGAGCGTTGCCGTGGAGAAGAATTGGTCCTTTTCTATTGACCAATGCCGGCTGTTGTTGTCTGAGTTTCTTATGCATTTCATCCACATGCTGACAGTACTTTCCTGTCGTAATGGTTTCGCCTAGATGCAAAAAGCTGTGATGGATGAGACCAGCCGCAGACCACCAACCAGTCACCATGACTTTCTTTCGATCCAACTTTGGCTTCAAGAAGTGCCGTGATGCTTCATCGGCGTCCAACCAGTGAGCTGAGCATCGCCGGTTGTCGTAAATAATCTACTTTTCATCGCAAGTCACAATCCGGCCGAGTAACGAATCGTTCTTTTTCGTAAATGAAGGGAAGACGACACTTAAAAACAGCATTTTTTTTTGTTATCGTTCAATTCGTGCGGCCCCATTTTCCAAGTATTTTTGCTTTTCCAATCTCTTTCAAGTGGTTGGAAATTGTCGATTACGTTATGCCTATTTCAGAAGCAAGCTCTCGAACAGTTGTGCGTGGATTGGCTTCGGCTAAGGCTCTTAGTTGATCGTTTTCAACATCCGATGACCGACCACTACGCTTGTCATCTTCGAGACTCTCGTCACCGCTACGAAATTTCTTGAACCACCATTGTGCTGTACGTTCATTAGTGGTTCATGGGTCAAACGCATCGCTGATATCACGAGCTGTTTCAGCAGCTTTTCGGCCTAGCTTGAACTGGAATAAAAAAAGTGTGCGAATTTGCTTTTTGTCCATGTTGTATTCAACATTCAGGAAAAAATGGAGTAATTATTCAAAAAGAAAAAGAGCAACACGATTAGATAGAGCGAAAAATGGGCTTTACACTGATACATAAATTTAAAGTGATTTAACGAAAATTATTTTGAAAATACACTATTTAAAATCAAAATTGGAAATTCCGCAAGAACTTTATTGACAACCTAATATTTTAGATGCATACATACATTGATGTATGTGTATAAATATATATAATATATATCGGTTGACGGTTGGATAGAAACCAATGTGTTGAAATATTTTTAAAGTTAGGAAGAGTAAATCTAATTCTACAATGACAAGTTTTGAATGGATGAGTGTTTTTACGCAATGTTTTTGTATATTAATTATAACAGCTATAGATTCCGGAAATCATACTCTACCGTCTTCAGTAGAAATGTATACATCGAGCAATGTAATCTCTGAAACTCTAACTTTATATCTCCTACATTTGACTCGTCGTGAAGTAAACTATTTGCAGCAACAACTATAATGTAATATCCCGAAAATGTGTAGTATTCTTGTAACATAATCCGAACCCGTTTTCTATATCACATACCCCATTTGGTTATTTGTTCAATGTGTCGATTCTCAGAAGCTGAATATATCTTGAGAGAGTCGTTTAAGTTGCATATTCATGAGAAAATCTGTAAGGGTTATTCAAGATGAGCAATTGTATTATCTTTATAACTATATTTTTCATTGGGAGTATCGGAAATAAATTCCTTTACGTACACAAAAGAGAATGCGAAAATGATAGGCAAACGTAGGGTTATACCAAAGTCCGTATAATGGAGTGCACAGCCAAAGTAATCTGCAGTGATTCAGTATTATCAGATTTTTACATACTAATGTCTTCAGGGTAGATACAGGGCATAAGAAGAAAGATTTTGTGTGAGAAATTGTCTATCGTTTAGTTGTTGACTAAAACTAACTGGACTTGTTTGTGGAACCTTGCAAGAATAAGGATAGAAGGAAAATCAATTCTCCCGTATCGAAGCCTAACTGCTGGTCGCTTAGAACAGAAAATCTAAAGAAAAACTCAAGTTTGTAAAACATAATCATTACCGAGTATATTTTAATTTCTTCAATCCAACTGCTTTTACCTTCCCCTTTGGTTCACTTTTTGATGAATAACAACTTTCCAAACCGAAACACTTTTCTCTTTTTTCTTTGCAGTGGTTAGACAGACAATATAGTCTATACTTACTCATTTTGTTCTTGATCATGTTTCACTGTATTAAAATAAGGGACGGGGACTACGATATTGAATACACGTGGATTGCTCTGGATTTATTATTATTGTTAAAACTATTACATGCTACATTATCAATGTTGTTATCTTCAGGTTTGGAGATAAGTCTTCTCAAATCTTGGGAAAAATTATATATTAATTTATATGTATGTATATCTAATAATCTACCTATCTACACACGTGTATATAGTTTAATGTTTTTTTGTCAATTTCTATGTATAAATAAAAGTTAAATGAATTTTTGCTCAATATCTATTAATAGAGTATATATTTATTAATTGTACAGTGGCTTCGAAGTTTAGGTTTATTCACTTCAGCAGGATAACTTGTCAGCAGAGCATGCAGAATATTCAAAGTTACAGTCAAACTTTCCCTTGTTAGAATTAATTAATACATACACATATATATATATGTCTGTGTGTGTGTGCGTGCGTGTGTGGATACATGGATATATAATGTTTATATCATGTATAAATGTATAAGAGTTAATGCGGGTAAATACATACATACATACATACATACTTACATACATACATACATATATATATATATATTAGAATGTTCCTATAAAACCAACCTTAAACGTTGATACATCGATTGATATTAATAAATATTGTACATTTGAAAGTGTTTAAAGTAATTCTTCAACTCTTCCTACAACACTATATGTCGTTACATCTATTGCACAATAATTCACTTAACTACGAGTAATGTTAGTAAATTCTGTAAACTAATGCATTAGAGTTAGGTTAATGTCAGTTTATATAATTAGGTATAATATTAAAGTTAGGTCTGAAAATGAAAATTAATTATTGACGCAGAGAATGGATATCAACACAATTTCAATTTAAATGTAAATATTCATTGTAATTTTTTGAAAGTAGCTCACCTTCCTTTGGCAAATTACCATGCAGTTAATCAATACAGAGATACGTAATTGATTCTGATTACTTATGAGTCGGAAGGGGGTCTATAATTAAATTAGTGTTCATTGGAAGCAGTGAAGAATATATGTAATTTCATTCACAAAGCTATGATGCGAATACTTGTAAATTTACTAAGCTTGCATTTGGTTTTCTTAAACGCATCTCTCGGTTATAGTGTTATACTGTTATACTGTTATACAAACGTGCGTGAATATACAGACAAACACACAGGCACACACACATACATACACACACATATATACATGAGTTTAATAAATTTCCATTTAATAATATAATTATATAATAATATTGTATGTATTTATGATTTTTTTTTCGAAAGATATTTTCATAAAATAACTACGTAATTTTTAATGTTGATTGATTTGTAGTACGGATAATAATAAATAATGAATAAGTTGTAATTTATAATATTATTTTGTATTGGCCAAGTGATGATAAAGTATTTGAAATAAATTTTGTTGCTATTTAGCCATGAATAATAAGTTATTTTTGCATTATAATACTAGTGAGATTAAGGAATTTTTCTAAATAAATTGTCTGAATAATATGCATTTTTCTTATAGTACGGAAGAATAAAAGGAGATTTATCCTATTTCACCATAAATTCTTAGCATATTGTTTCTGTATTTTTAAAAACTAATTCGCAGAAATATATTTAGATAAACAATTTTTAAAGTACACAAACATATTTTATGACAATTATATTAGTTTAAATTTATGTACTTTTTATTTATTTTGATTGTTTTGCTTTTATTATATATGTTTATTATATTTTAAAATTTATTGACGCTCACGCTTACAAATATAAAAATGATTAGTTCAGTCTCTTCTAGTATCTAAAACTCCTCAAATGTAATTTTTGTCAAATATTTCCCTGATGAGATTCTTACTCCAAAACATGAATTATTATAAATATATTAATGGGTCTCAATCGAAGCAATTGTAGGATTATGAAACTTATATTTATATTATATTATAATAATAAAATATTATGTTAATAGATTAAAATTTCAATCGTAAATCTCATGTTCTTTTCCTTTTTGTGTATGTATATATATATATATATATATATATATATATATATATATATATATATATATATATATATATGTGTGTGTGTGTGTGTGACCGCGCGTGTACCGCTGGCAATTTTTTTTCTCCGACTTCCCTTCTATGGATCTTTCCTTTTCCTATGTTTCTGACGAAGAGCTCCGCTCGAAACGTTAGACTGTCCTTCTTTCCTTCTTTCCTGAGCGTCCAATAATACTATATTTGTTCCACGTCCTCGCGTTGTTGTGTTTTCTCTTTGTGTTTTCATGTTTGGATTAACTTTATATATATATATATATGTATATATGTATATATGTATGTATATATATATGTATATATATATATTTATATATATATATATATATATGTATATATACATATATATGTATTATGTATATATATATATATGTATGTATATATAATACATATATATATATATAATATATATATATATATATATATATATATATATATATATATATATATATATATATGTATATATATATATATATAAGATTAGCTCGTATACGAGTGGGTATATATTTGTAAAAAATGAAGTTCGAAAATGCTGCTATATTAGACAAATTTTTTATTTTTATATATACATTATTTATTTAACATGTTTCGGTTCTTGAAATGATGAACCTTATCAAAAAAAATTATATATAAAAAAGATAGTTCATGCTATCAAATATAAAAAATTCATATACAATATATGAGTCAGACATCAAAAGTTCATATATAGTGAAGTGAGTTAATGCTATATGTTTAAAGAGTATGATGTAGTTCATAGTGGCGATATGCATTCAATATAAAAAATAGTTCATAGTGGTGATATGCATTCAATATAAAAAATTGATGTTCTTGAAAAAGCGAGGAATTCATTTTAGATTTTACCTTGAGCAACTGTGATGACTTTTGGTCGGTGTCCGCTCGGATAGTTCTGGCGAACCTTGTGAATTGTTTGGGTTTTATATCACCTGTTAGGTGGCCAGTCCAGCGGAACGAGACGTCATCAACGTTTTGACCAATCGTTTCGTTAGGTGGCTAGTCAAGCAGAACGGGACGTCATCAATATTTTGACAAATCAGAATCGGGTCCGACCTATAGCTGTATTAGATCTGCCCCTTGTCTGTATCCTGTTAGGTGGCCAGTCCAGCGTAACGAGACGTCATCACTCTTTTGACCAATCATCCCGTTAGGTGGCCAGTCCAGCAGAACGAGATGTCATCAATGTTTTGACCAATCAGAATCGGGTCTGACCCTTAGCTGTATCGTATGTGGCCAGTCCATCAGGATTAGATCTGTTCGAAGAGATCTTTTTATAATTTTTTTCCCTTTTCCCTAAGACATATTTCCGTCAGTGTGAGTGACTGTTTAAGGTAGCGGCCGTGGTGGAATTTCGCTTCTCCTTTTCGGAGGACGAATCTTTTGTTTTATTATTCCTGGCCCAGGGTGTTTAAACTTGGTCTAAATTTTTTGATGAAATACAGTTCTTTATTTTGGCGTTGCGTGAAGGTTGCGTTGTCACTGAATTTATAAAGCGGGTAAGTTGTAAATTTCGGATTTACATTTCCAGCACATCTATCTATGTATCCGCTGACCGGTATTTTCCGGTATTCAGGGTTTCTAATTTGTGATTTATGCACCGCCATCCTGTTACGTAAGCTATTTTTTGTATGGCCTATATACTGCCTATTGCAGCCTGCGCATGTTATGACGTAAATTAAGTTTTCTGATGCGCAGGTGAAGTTTGCTCTAATGGTGAACTGATGGCCTTGTTCTAGTATAAATTCTGAACCTTCTATCATATATATATATATATTATATATATATATATATATATATATATATATATATATATATATATATATATATATATATATATATATATATATATATATCTGTTAGATAGTTTTGTGCTGTACGTAACCTCACTTTCTCGACCAAACTGACAATGACTATGCAAGCGCAATATGTATTGGATGTCTGCTGTCTTCCTGATTGCAAAACCAATTGAAAGTATCTGGTTGGCCTAACTTTCTGGTCTACATTCCGAATAGTATTGCGTCGTGTTCAGGAATAGTCTAAGATTTTGATGGCAAGGATTTTCGTTCTCGTTCATAAACGCTGGTGGCTCGGAAGCAACTACAATGGTCTGTGAAGATCTTCCATCAGGTCACTAAGAGACACGTTAACCTTACACACACACACACATATATATATATATATATATACATACATATGTCCAACGTACATATATACATAAATGCATACACCTACATACACACTCACACACACAAACATATACATATACACACACACATATATATATACATGCACACACAGACACACACATAAACGCACATGCATATATATACGTATGTCATGTAAATGGAAGACCATTGATTTACTTGAATTCCTCTGCACTTTCAGAATTGTTGTTTTCCATCCTTAAAGGGTGGATGTCAACAGCCTCCTTTCTTTAGTAGGAAGCCGTAGTTGTATCACCTCTTTAGTTATCGACGACTCAACTATGCAACTGGTCGTACTGCGTTATGTATTACAAATGTCAGTGCAACGCAACGTGGCATGAATATTCACACACACACACACCACACACACACACACACATATATATATATATTATATATATATATATATATATATATATATATATATATATAAACCTGTGTTCATTTTTTCCATTCTTCCGAGCGTCAAAGTAATACACCTGCTTGTTGATCCTTCTTCGTCTTTTGTTTTCTGAAAATGTGAACTATATATATATATATATATATATATATAGATATATATATATATATATAATATATATATATATATATATATATATAATATATATATATATATATATATATATATGTATGTATGTATGTATATGTATGCATATATATATATATATATATATATATATATATATATATATATATATATATATATATATATCACTTAGGATATGTATATGTACGGAATTTAAGCACTGTTTTATATAAACATATATAAGAATGTTTGTGTGTGAACAATTTTAGAAATATATGAAGCTCTATAATTCAGCGAACATAAGTTTTATTTTGAACATTCACATGTTCATACTTGTGTTTGATATCAACGGTTATTTAAAGAATCTTCCCATATCAATACGCAATTGTTTAACATCTCCGAAGGAAACCATTTTCCTGACACACCTTGTTCAATTTTGACTTAATAAAAGTTAGGTCACGCTTTATTGTATGCATATGTCTGTTATCAATCGACTACAATATCAGATCCACAAAATAAAATACTTGTGTTATTCACTCGCCAAATAGATTGTTTAAAATAGAGACTTATTTCACAGAACCCATGTAAATGTATTGTTAATCAATCAAACAATTTAAAATTCTTTTATGTTATATCTGATACTTCGCAAAGTTTACAGATTGTTATCGACGTAACTATACTTGATTAACAAACGTCGGGACGAAATATATTTGCTCTGGAAATGTTTTGTAAATTTTAAAACTAAAAGGAGATTTTCAATGTTGCATGGATGCAAGGCGGAGAGCTGGCAGAATCGTTAGCATGCCGGACGAAATGCTTAGCGGTATTTCGTCCGTCTTTACTTTCATGAGTTCACATTCCGTCGAAGTTCATTTTAATTTTGAACCTTTCGGGGTCGATAAAATAAGTACCAGTTGAATACTGGGGTCGATGTAATTGACTTATACCCTCCTCCGTAATCGCTAAACTTGTACCGAAATTTTAAATCAAAATTAAAGGGATGTATTAATTTACATATTTTCACTAATGACTTTATCATTAGATACGAGTTGTTATGATCATATAAGACTAGTTAAGATTTGTTAAGATTATTTAGCGTATCTTCTAACGAAGTGTGAAATAATTAAGTTTTCTTTTCTAGATCAAGTACTTATTTACTCAGTTTAGAAAATTCTGTACATGAAATTATGATTTCTTAATCATTTAAAAAATAATAATACTAAATGTACCCTTTTAAAGCCTAACCAGGCTTATGGGCCCGGTATCTCGGTTTCCGTGGCATGTGTGTTCTCCAGCTGGATGGGACGCCAGTCCATCGCAGCGTTACTCATTTTTGCCAACTGAGTGGACTGGAGCAACGTGAAATGAAGTGTTTTGCTCAAGAGAACAACGCGTGACCCGGTCCAGCAATCGAAACTACAATCTTACGATCTTGAAGCTGACACCCTAACCACTAAGCCATGTGCCTCCACACTTAATTATTTACTATTATTTAATTACTTTTATGGTAGATATTGTTAGACCCCGGAGTTACAAAAGCGACCTCATATACAGCTATTGGTTAAAAAAACAACTACTTTCTTTTGCCTTACGGTTTACACTATTGATGATATTGCTAAATATTCTTGGCATATGTTGGTGGTGAGTTGGGATTGGAAGTTTTGAATTCCAAATAAATGTGGGACGACGGAGTTCTGAATATACAGATTTCATATTTATTTTTATTACAATCTTTAAAAATCGCAAAGTCTCCAATTGTTGGTAACTATTCAAAGCACCAATTATTCCTTATTTGATACTAAGGAAAATCATATTCATATAGACATATGTATATATACATACGTGAATATTTCTGAGTGTATAACTTTATTACATTTTAACGAATCCTTTCACTTATTGCTTACTAGCAGTATCGCCCGGCGTTGCTCAGGTTTGTAAGGGAAATAACTATAAAGCATTTTTAGAGAGTTATAGCCAAAAAATAGCCAAAAAATGGAAAAAAATTATGGTAATTTTTTTTTGAGATTTAAAAAAGGTAGAGTTGCGTCCCCTAGACTGTTTGTGGTTCGTATTCCTGATTCTCGACCCCATGTCGAATTTATCGATTTTTTTCAGAACTGGGGGAACTTTTCAAAATTTTCGCTGCGTTAGTTTTGAATTATGACATTGGGCTATGTGTGTGTTAAGTTTCATCAGAATCGGTTGAAAGCCGTGGTCAGGGTGAGGGTACGAGAAAACAGACACACAGAAACACGCACAGACAAACTGCCGTTTATATAGAGAGAGATTTTGCAGCGGCTATCTGTATATATTTTCGCCCCTGGATTATTTCGAGATTAGACTGTAATCAATATACATCATGCATATGTTTTTTAACAGATAGTTATTCTAAACTTATTTGCTTTAGGCTTATATATTTGACTGAATAATGTGCGATATATTACTATGCGAACTATGTAAAGAAAGCTGTTAATACGTTGTTTTTCTGAGATTGTAATATTTTGACATATCTTAGCAACGTGCAAATTATGGAATTTATACATCAGTTGCTTATCCAAACAGAACAACGGTTTCCTAGCATTATTTGTAAAGTAAGAATATGATGGTGAAACTGAAGACGAAGACTAAATAAATTTAACTCATCTTTCTTAAGTCATGTCTCTATTGAAAGTTGATTTTGAGGAAATCGTTTGAAATATTTAAACGAGACACTGGATATCAAAATACAGTAGTAGATATATAGTATAAATTACTAAAGCAACTTCCAATAATAAGTAATCTTAATAAAGTAGTAGCAACTTATTTGCTTCCTGTACAGGTGATATAAGAAGTGTTAAACACAAAATGTCTACTTTACCTGCATTTAATTTTGTTTTGGGTATGTCAATAGAATTGTTAATGTTGACGACAAGGTATGAAATGACGAATGCTGCATTGTCCAATGCGATGATAATGTAATCATTGTGAAGTTGTTATTATCTCTCTCTATATAAAGCTGAATTTACTCTTTTTTTTCTTTTACTTGTTTCAGTCATTTGACTGCGGCCATTCTGGAGCACCGCCTTTAGACGAGCAAATCGACCCCGGGACTTATTCTTTTTGTAAGCCCAGTACTTATTCTATCGGTCACTTTTTGCCGAACCGCTAAGTGACGGGGACGTAAACACACCAGCATCGCTTGTCAAGCAATGCTAGGGGAACAAACACAGACACGCAAACACAAACACATATATATATATATATATATATATATATATTATATATACGACGGGCTTCTTTCAGTTACCGTCTACCAAATCCACTCACAAGGCACTTGCCCAAGATGCCACGCAGTGGGACTGAACCCGGAACCATGTGGTTGGTTAGCAAGCTACTTACCACACAGCCACTCCTGCGCCTATGTCTGTTTATGGCAGGTTTGGTAGCCTTCAACTAACACTATCTCCTCCGAGACCCTGCGGCGCAAGTTGACCAAAATTAAGAGTATAATGGAAGAAGGCTTGCTTTTCCTTCCGCAGAAGGAAATATTCAAATCAGACCATGTTAACTCGAAAACTTATTTACATAAAAAAGGTGCTTATTTTCTATGAAAATCCCTATTTTTTACGATTTGTGATTGCTGTGCTGTGTCGCCATTTTTCGGTGTATTTTAACCAGAAAAATATTCACTTAAAGAGACTAACAAGCTATATAATGCAAAATATTTACTTTTCAAACATTCCAAATCTAAAGGGTCGAAACAAACCGGAGCAACGCCGGAAGATACTGCTAGTATTTAATTAAAATGTTAGTACCCAGTTTGTATCATTCAGAATCGTACTGCAATTCAATGAGAATAGCGAATGTAGTTAGCTGCAATGTTGAGTTTCTAGCCCGTGTTATACTAAACAAGAAGACTGCGGTTAATTAATTTGTTGTAATCAGTACATTTGATGTAATGTATAGCATATCGTTGGTAGTTAGCTCCTTAGACATCGTTATTGAAAATATGGACGCCTCTAACCTTTGCAGATACGTGTCATGAAAAACATACAGTACATGTATTTTTGCTGTGAGTTACAGATCTGCATATATAGAATATAACGAATATAAATATCTCTGAATTAGAAGAATATATAAATTAAGAAATACATCATATCAATAAAAGGAAATTGAATACTGTATCATTTCTTAAAGATACTGAAAAAGAAGCATTAGTTATCATTTAATTACTCGTATGGTATTATTTAGACGGTGTTAGAAACCAACGATACTTTCATTTCAGGATTTGTGTTCATATATGTATACTATATCCATACAGCTGGCCATCATATCTTGCTAGAGATTTAAGACTAAATAACATTCACCATTCTTTCACTAATTTCAAGTGCCTATGCAAGATGCGAGAAGACACAAAAGAGATCTCATTATTCTGACCTTTTACTCAGCAGTACGTCGGGGATATGACAAAGACAGGCAGACTGAAAGAGAGACAGAGAGACAGAGAGAAAATTGCACCGACCCAGCTAGGCACATGTTCAGTTAAATAAAAAGCAACAAAGGGAACTGCTTACCTTAGTCATGAACGCAAAATGTTGCATGGTCTAGGAATTGAACCAACCACCTTTTTGATGTAAACGCACTAAAGAATTGAGTACGAGCCTTTGTATATCGTTATCTCTGTAGAGAATTGCAATCAAATTGTGTTTAACATTTATTTAATATGTAACTTCTTCATTTAAAATATGATAGTGTTCACACCAAGACGTTATATTTGTTAATGTATTGCATTTACTTTTGTCAATAAGTAAATCAATTACGTGTATTTTTCTTTTCCTTTTCAAGTGCTTAGTAAGACGAGGAAGTGTTGCGACCAAGACAATTTTCAGAGCCTACGCAAAGAAGGTGAAGGCTGTAGTTAGCTTCTCGATTCATACCGACTGATAAGGGCCTGTTTCCAGTTTCATGCGTATATATATCTTCCACTTGAACGGGACGCCGGTTCACCACTGGATTACTCATTTTCGCTGAGTAAACTGGAGCGAAGTGAAATGAATTGCTTTGCTCAAGAACAAATGTGCCCCAGTCCACGAATCGAAATCACAATCTGACGATCATGAATCTAGTATCCTAACCACTAAGCCACACGTCTCCACTGAGAAGAAGAGCAGTAGAGAGGAAACTGCCTTCCGATCAGAGGTAGCACTAAAGGATTAGAACAAATGGAAGGTCACCTAACGGCATGGGAGAGTTAATTGGTGGTATTAAGCTTTTCTCAACAAGGATTTTGGTGGGCCCACGCAACAAAATAGTAAATTGGCGATCCAGAATAGTATTTTAAGACACCTGAAAAAAATTGCTTAAGACGTATTTATGACAAAAAACAGCTCATTTCTTTTCTCTGACATTTAAATTAGTGCAATCTAATGAGACCTCCTTCGGTCATGATTGACCATGGGTTTACACCTGGAAAGTTACCCTCCCATGCACAAGTCCGGGCAAGGTTGTTTATGGAAGACCAACAGTCGCCCATGCTTACCGGCCTCCCCTCTCCACGCCACCAGTGTTATCCAAGGGAAAGTAAAAGGCCGATACAGCCTGGCACCTGTGACGTTGCAACTCATTTCTACCGCTGAGTGAACTGGAGCAACGTGAAATAAAGTGTCTTGCCCAAGGACACAACACGCAGCCCGGTCCGGGATTCGAACACACAATGTTACGATCGTCAGATCGACGCTCTAACCACTGAGCCATGTGCCTTCACAGTGCAATCTAATAATGTGTTGAAAAAACAAATTTGAAAGAAATTTACATAAAACTAATATTGAAACATCGAATGCCTCTGGGGGTCGACCAGAAGACAATAGTAATGAAAGGGTTCCACAGATAAAAAATGGCCGAGAACTCCTGCTTTACTCGAACACACAAAGACAATGACACTGAAAATCTTGCGGGTATATTTAACTGTTCTTCTGCATCATCCTACAACATTGCTTTTGACGACGATGACGGTGATGACTGATATGGGTGAGGAGAAGGATAATGATGGTTATTTGATTTATACTTAATGTTATAAATTTCTACAGTCTAATTAACTAAATATGAAAAAAAAACTTTATAAGTATAACAACGCAATTTTAAGTGTTCAGTTATGAATTCATTTCAACCATTTATGATTACTGCTAAAACGGTGTTTTCCTCTTAAATAAATGCTCCTTTCCTGAAACATTAATGTTAAGTACAATGATTAGGAAACAAAATTATGAAACGAAATTGCCATTAGTCAGGTCTCTCTCTCTCTCTCTCTACATATGTGTTTAAACACACACACACGAGGATATATAGACGTATATCTTCGAGTGCATATGTGTGCCTGAATATTGAAAGATACGTGCGTACACTCGGCCGCTCACGCATATATATATATATGTATACACATATATATACACATATATATAAACGTAGAGACACATATGCGTATACACACACACATATATATATATACGTGTATATAAATATAAATAAACATTAGTTTTATACGAGCACGGAAATGTGTATTGTAAGACACAAATAAGATAATTAATTTTTCGAAAAGCAGAAATATTGGGTAAATAACTCTTACAAAGCGGAAATATTTGTCAAGAAACAGCCATGAGACTCGAACTCACATCGCATGAAAGGGATTAATTTATCAGCGGGCAGTTTTGCTTAATGGCCGAAGTCTCAATCTAGAAACGCTAAACTGTTCGCTGACAAATTAATCTGCATTTTAGACGCTATAAAGCTAAATGTACTACTATCTGTATATAAATATACATATATATATGTATATGTATATAAATATACATATATATATATACATATATATATATATATAAATATATATAACACTTCTTTTTTTTGAAAGCATCGAAATGTGTTTTATAAGATGCAAATAAGGTGACATTTTATTTTTCGAACACTGAGACGCCATTAGAACAGCAGAAATATAGGACAAATTACTCCTACAAAGTGGAAAAATTTGTCAATAAAAAGGCATGGGGCTCGAACCCACATCCCCTGAAACAGATTAAATTGTTAGCGAACAGTTTAGCTTCACGTTAAAGCACTTGGCCAGAGTCTTCATCTAAAATAGTGGATTAATTTGTCAGCAGGTAGTTTAGCATAACGGTAAAGCACCTAGCCGGAGCCTTGATTCTATTATTAAAAGGTATCTGGGTCTTCAAGGCTAAAATGCCACACAAACCATCAAGTGGAGCATCGGTGAGGGGCTATGCCATACATTAGCGGTTCAAAGAAATGTAGGTTTTGTATAGCCGAAATAATTGTAACCAATTGAAATCAAATAACTAAAGTTTTAGATTCGACATTTTTCACTGGATGCAAGCAGCTCGACAAGTTCATATTACTAAACTATAGAAAATGTCTGTCTCCGCATTAGAATGGAGTCTCATAAGGTTTAACTATTTACCATCGAATTAATCACAGCAACCTTTGTTAACACTCATTCTAACAGACGAAAGGTGCACAACATATATCTCCCTTCTCTCATTTTCTTGTTGCTGTTTCATTTAATTTTTTCTAGTTCGCTTTTGTATTTATCACTTTTTCACACAAAGTGTCAGGCATCTTACAAAGCGCCTCACCTTTTCTTATAAAGCGCCTCACCTTTTCTTATAAAGCGTCTCACCTTTTCTTATAAAGCGTCTCATGTTTTATTTCCTGGAAAACTGCAGGATATTAGTAGTTTATTCTTCCACTCATTTCAAAGAGAATATTCTTAGTGTACAGTTCTACTGTCGTGTCAGATTTATTTTATTGGTTCTTGTTTTCACAATTGTTATTCTATGTGAGACGCTTAACACTTTCTGAGAAAAAGGGCGAAAGATCAAATTAAATCAAAGAACAACAAAAAAAAACGAGGGAAGGGAGATATAATTTGTGCACTTTTGGTCCGTTAGAATAGGTATTAACAATGACTGGTGTGGTTAAATCGATGGGAAATAGTTAAACTTTTTGAGATTGCATTCTAATAACAATTGAGAAACCAAAAGGTAAATCAAACATGATAGAATGCGTCTATACTAAGAATATGCTCTTTGAAGTGAGAGGAATGGTAAACATCTGTTAATGATAAATCTATATAAACATTCAATGAAACGTTGAACTATTTTTTGGATTGTGTATCTCTTCACATACCACATTTACTAGAGGTGAAATCTATGTCAAGATTCCTTCAATTATTAATAGTTGCACCTACCTCTTCAGTTTGTTTTCGAAACGGCAGAGAGTAAGGACGCTGATGAAACTGCACCGACTGTGACACCTGTATGCATATCCAACAGTGCGCAGTCGCTGCAGTTAAAAGACATGTAAAGATGATGTAAATAACTGTTAAATAAAATTATGGATGTAAAAAATCTCCGTTCTCTTTATCATTATTATTACTATACATACTATATACTATATATACTATAAAATAAAGTATGAATAATGAACGTTACATAATTTTCATTATTGTAGTAAGTTTGACTTATAGCTGATTCCAGTAATGCGTGTGCGTATGTGTTTATATGTATATAGTTATATATATATATATATATATAATATATATATATATATATTATATATATATATATATATATATATATATATATATATATATATTGTTATATTTCGGAATGGTCATTTTGCCAGTTTAGCCAATAAAATATTTAACAAATATTTAAACGTATATATATATATATATACATACATACATGCATGCATGCATACATATATATATATATATATATATATATATATATATATATATTATATATATATATTATATATATATATATATATATCGGGGTTGGACAAAATAATGGAAACACCTTAAAATTTCAAACAAATTTATTTTAATATGGGGCAGGACCGCATTTGGCAGTAATTACAGCTCGAATTTTATGAGGCATGGACTCGTACAAATTTGCATTGTTTCCAAAGGAATTTTTTCTCCATTCTTCAGTTAAAACAGTCTCCAGTTCTTGTAGTGATGATGGTGTAGGATATCGACTTCTTACTTCTTTTTCTAAAATGTACCATAAATGTTCAATGATATTGAGATCTGGGGACTGTGTTGGCCAGATAAGATATTCAACTTCACTAGAATGTTCATCGTGCCATTCAGTAATAAATTCAGTTGCGTGAATTGGTGCATTATCATTCTGAAAGATGGCGTTTCCCTTCGGAAACAGTTCCGCAACCATAAGATGAATTTGATCAGATAACATACTTAAATAGTCTTGATTATTAATTCTGCCATGAACGGAAATCATTGGGCCGGCAGATTTCCAAAATATAGGCCCCCACCAGATCATCACAAATCCTTCTCCATGTTTAACAGTTGGAAGAAAGCAACTTGGGTTATGGTTCTTTTGCTGTCTCCACACGTATACTCAGCCGGTGGTCAGAAATAAGGTGACGGATGACTCGTCGGAGAAAATAGCGTTCTTTCACTGCTCTTGGGACCAATTCTGTAGGGTTTTACTCCGCTCTAAAAACTTTGCAGCGTTTGTTTTTGGAAGTAGTGGTTTACTGATTGGAGCCCCCCCCCCCCACGTGAAATCCGGTTTTGTGCAGCTCCCGGCGAATAGATCTTGTGAAAACTGGGTTCTCTTGGTGGTCATTAGGCTCTGCAGTAATTTTGGGAGCTGTACTTTTGTGATCCTTTCAAACAATTCGCGTAAGATTCCGACGGTCCCTATCTGAAAGTTTTGGTTTTTTTCTGGAGTTTTGTTTCGACGAGGAGGGTTTTCCTTCTGTCTCAAACATTTCGGCTGTTTTCATTACGCTAGCGCCTGCCATATTAGCGCCAACAATTTGACCTCATTCAAAGCCCGAAAAATCTCATTTTAATGAATTTTAATTACCTTTTTCTGATGGTATCTGAAAAGAAACTGCAATTTTAACAAAACATATTAAGCAACACTAACAAGGAATCAAAAAACAAAAATAAACAAGCTTTTGATGGTTTTATAGATATTTCAAAATTATGATTCTATGATGCTAGGTGTTTCCTTTATTTTGTCTGACCCTTGTATATATGTATATATACATGCACACGCACACACACACACACCACACACACACACACACACACACATATATATATATATATATATATAAGCAAAATTTAGATTATATAAAATATGCTATTGATACATTTCAGCAGCTAAAAGCAAATTTACTGCTGTTAGCGTGGAGAAAATACCTGTCTTGTGGTAAAAATTTGTGAAATCATCCGGTTTCTTCAGTGTCGCCATCTAACAGGAATTCCAGACAGCGATGCTCTGAATTTTTACTCTTCCAAATGAGTCGTAGCTCAGAGAAGAAAGTCTAAACAACTCTAGAAAGCACTAGCTTTATGTTAAATGCCGTCAATAGCATTGACTGATTTGCGCTGGTAGATCTCACGATCGAGTAAAGTAACGAAATGTTAGCGCCAAGTAGTATTTAGGCATAAGCAAAATTAAGGTTAGTTCAAAACATCGATATTTAGGATTCCTAATAGATGCTGGCATTGAACAAACCGGGTGTTTTCACACATTTTTACCATAAGAAAGATATTTTTTCCACTGTAACTGCAGGGAATTTTTCTTTTAGTACTTGAAATATGTGACATACAAATTTTAGCTAATGTAAATAATTTTGCTTGTGCCTAAGTACTGCATGGCGCTAACATATCCTAATATATATATTTATATACATACATACATATATATATATATATATATATATATATATATATATATATATATATATATATATATATATATATGTGTGTGTGTGTGTGTGTGTGTGTATGTATGTATGTATGTATGTATGTATGTATGATTAGTGGTCGTTCGATGGCTTTGGGGAAAATGTTACAGATCAGCATTTATGTATCAACTATACTCCATGAACCTAATTCTTTCTAAACCTTCGCTCTGTAGAAGTACCATAACGTATATGTGTTCTCCCTCATGGGGCGTACAGAAACGCGACTGTTTGCTTAGTTTCATATGTATGCTGCAGCTCTCTCTCTCTCTCTCTCTCTCTCTCTCTCTGTCTCTCTTATTCTTTACCTCTCTCACACACAATCACTCATACACAGGCTCGCACAAACATAAACACTGACACATACATATGTATATAATTTTATGTTTATGTTTATAAGAAAGATTAGCAAATAGACACTAGACAAATAATTGGATAAAACATATTCCCTCAGTAATATGCTTGTATAATAGAAAGTGTAACACAGTTTTCACTTTCGATAAGCATTTGAAGTCCATTTAATTCAGGTCATGTTTTGTTTGTATTATGTTGTTTTCTGGGATTTTTTTTTAGTTCCTGATTTTGTAGACACTAAACACTCGTAGAAGTTAATGTGGCGTATATATTCCTGATAGTCATTACAAAGCAATTTAACACCGGACTATGAATAAAAGTATAAAAGTATGGATTTAGAACTATACATATTTACAAATCAATATATATTATATGTGTGTGTATGTGCATATATATATATATATACACGCACACGCATAGATAGATAGATAGATAGATAGATAGATAGATAGATAGATAGATAGATAGATAGATAGATAGATAGATAGATAGACAAATATGTGTGTTTATACATATTATGTATATTATATTATGTTACATTATAGTATATTATATTATATATTATCTTATACGTATGTAATTTAAGGCCTATGAGCTGATGTAATCGTTGCCTCGCTGGAAAAAATGCTTAGCGGATATTTTCGCCTCGTTATCAGGATTGTTCAAATGTCTGCGAGGTCCACTTATAAGTATATGTGTATATTCTCTACCCTGTTCAACCATTTGCGGTAGAACTTTTGCAAATTGTGGATTTTTGTAAAGGTTTCAGCAGGTTTTAAAAGGAGAAAGTGCTTCGCTATTTCACCAATGATACGGAATCTAGGCTTGAGACTGACTTTCTAAATTCAGCTTTGATATTCATCGTTTCTGAATTATGTAAATACTCCGTGCATTATACTATGCTAGCATGAATCTACTACCTAAGCAAGTTAGTTCATATAAAGCTTGACCTTTTCTTTTTGTTGTTTTTTTCAATACTATTCATAAATCAATTATTTTCCATTTGATGCGTATCGTCCTTAGACGAGATTATATATGACGTCTGAAATATCACGGTATTTCAGTATCAAAACTGTATTATCTAAATGCCAACGATTTTTTTTTCTAGGTTAGTTTGTTATGTGACATTGCAAAGCGCTGAGATCGTAAGTCATTCATGTATAGAACTGCTTCTCATTAAAGAAAAATGTTCATCAGTCGGCAGATGTCAAGTTTGCTGAATCTGTTCACCTTCACATCAAACTCCTTTACAACATTCCGGTTTCTGTCTTTATCCTGCATGCTGAATGTATAGAGGCACATTCTGACATGGATGTTAAAGTATAAGTCATTTAATATTGAAAGGTACTTCCCTATAAGCCACACTATAACATAGTATATATGTTAATGATACTATATTTTATAGTGTTAAGACAAAATTCATTGACTCACAAGATATTTCTTGTCATTAATAAACTATTAAGTATCTACCCTAAGAAAATAGCTTTTATAGATTTGTTTTATTACTAATTAGTACATAATAGTTTATTCGCTAATGCATAAACTATTAAATATCTACCTTAAGAAAAGAAATTTTGTAGATAGGCGCAGGAGTGGCTGTGTAGTATGCAGCTTGCTTACCAACAACATGGTTCCGAGTTCATTCTCACTACATAGCACCTTGGGCAAGTGGCTTCTACTATAGCTTCGGGTCGACCACATCTTTGTGAGTGGATTTGATAGATGGAAACTGAAAGAAGCCTGTCGTATATATATATATATATATATATATATATATATAGATAGATAGATAGATAGATAGATAGGTAGATAGATAGATAGATAGATATATGTATATGTATGTATGTGTGTATATGTTTGTGTGTCAGCGTTTGGCCCCCACCTTCGCTTGACAACCGATGTTGCTGTGTTTACGCCCCCGTAACTTAGCGATTCAGCATGAGTCTGATAGAATAAGTACTAGGCTTACAAAGAATAAGTCCTGGGGCCGATTTGCTCGACTAAAGGCGGTGCTCCAGCATGGCCGCAGTCAAATGACTGAAACAAGTGAAAGAGTAGAAAGAGTAGAGTATGTTTTATTGCTCGTGAAATTTATTTATTATTGCTTTGAAACATTAGATTTTCCATTTCAGGCAATTTTAATGTCCTGTTCCTTTGCATTGATGATCTTACAACTTGATCACAGTTAAAATGAGGATACACCTATCTTGATGTACATTTGTAAAGGTTTCATGTATAATGCTTTTACTTTTATGTAATAAATTGAGTATTTTTCACAAAGTGAGTCTTGATTGAGTAGAAGTATGACAAAAAGTGTTCCACTCAAGACTATGTCATACTTACAAAATACATCATAATGTATGCACATCTATATTTCGTGTGAGTTTTGGGAAATTTCGGCGATATTTCAAGCAGCTGTTGTGAGCACATAGATATTGCCTCTTTAAGTTACTCTAATTACTTTGGCTAGTTCTGTTCTATTTCATTTCTCTGTTCCATTAGGGCGACGAGGTGACAGAATCATTAGCCAGTCGGACAAAATGATTAGTGGCCTTTCATCTGGTTCTTTATGATCTGAGTTAACGTCAAGTCGAGATCAGCTCTATCTTTTATCATTTCCCGGTCGATAAAATAAATACTAGATGAACAGTGGGATCGATGTAATCAACTTATGCCTTTCCATACAATTGTACAAACATGTTAGGTCATTTATTTGTTTGTTTCAGCTGGTAATTATTCTCATCAAATCAATTAGAGAATACTTCTAAACTTTTCCTTACAGTGTTTTGCAAAGAGTATGGTAAGACCGTTTTGCTTTTAAACTAACTCTGCAAAAACTAATGCATTACAATTTTATGTTCAGGAAAATGAAGATGATGATCGCGGTAGTGGTTGAAGTATTTCAGAGCGTAGCCGTCTTTCATCGGTCTTTACATCATGGCCGATCAACAGAACTGAATAACACACGCATACATACAGAATGATACATACATAGAGACATACATGTACACGCGCACTAAAGATTTTAAATGTTTGCCACAAGTTGTAGATCACTTCATAGTTATAGAACAAAATACTCGTCAACGTGCAGCACAGCAGTGGGAATGAAACCGTTAAAACATTATTGTTTCAAAGTGACCTTCGTACTACATATGTATGGCTGCGTTTATGACTGAATATCTGCAAAACTAATACAAAATTTTAAGTAAATTTTCAAAGTTATTCTAAAGTGATTTATTATGTTGGAATTCTTATCAGAGACAAATATGATTAATTACGTTTTCTCTGAAGCTGTTCAGAACTGAGATGTCGTTTCCTGTTCATACATTCACCATTAGTGAAACAGCTGCTCTCAGTAAGATATAAAAATATCGTTGACCAAAAGATTTATGAATATAATACTCAAAACTACAAGTATACATAATTGTCAAAGGTCTTTCTGAGTACAGAATCATTCTTTAGTTACTACAAATAATAATATATATATATATATGTAAATGGTTGATAAAAACTTCACCATAGTGATTTGTGGCAAAATAGATTCAAGCATAATCAAACACACTGATCTCCCCGTCGTTTAGCATTTATACGAAAATGGTTGTTGTATTGTTGTAAATATTCAATTTTTTATGTATCCCAGTGTTAGAAGTTACAGTATATCCAAATTATCAAAAGTAAATTTGACCTCACCAAGATTGAGTTTCGGAACCTGTTGCAATGAAATTATTGAGGTGTATTTATTTTGATACCTTAAAACATTTCCCACTCACAGCACTGTTAACGGATATTAAAAGACATTTCTGTAAAATGTACGGAATGGAAATAGAATATATGTAAAGCTGATAATTCCTCGCTTTGAAATATTGAATTCTATAGAATTTATAAAGAGTACTGGTTAATTAGCTTAACGTCAGCTCTTATCGAAAAGAATTATGATGAAAGGAATTTCAGATATCTGGTTCCCAGACACATGTATTTTATTCTCCGGCTTTGGTCATTTTTATATTTAACCTTTTCTTAGTACCATATTGAGAATTCGAAGCAGTAATATTTTAAACTTGTTGACATATTTCCGATAATATTACGAA
>NC_042998.1:4635619-4658119 GCF_006345805.1 Octopus sinensis | reverse complement strand
TAATATTTCCGGTATTACATATTTCTAATTAGGTCAAATAAATCATATTCAAATTATTCGATTCGGATATTTCTCTGCACGTTTTAAATCGAAGCACAGCACTGCCAATTGTACCAGGTTTACATAATAAAATGAATATGTTTTTGTTACCATCATATTCAGGAAAGATTCCATTTGCACAAAATGAAATTAGCATAGTAATATTTATTGGGAAGTGATAGATTCCAGAATTAGCTGTTTTTCCGTCTTGGTAGAACAATGTTCTAATCTGGGACAAGACGTAAAAGATAAATTTTGAAGAACTTGAGGACAAATAGTACAAATACATAAATTTTGTAGAGACCTTAATTCTCTTCAAATATATATTTATATATATATATATATATATATATATATATATATATATATATATATATTAATTAGAGATAAAACCACTATTAGGCAAATCAAACAATGAAAAACTTAAGCCAATACATAAAAAATAATTAATCTATATTATTTTAAATATATATCAAAAGTATTAAAAGTTTAATAAAAGATAATGGGTAAAACACTACGATCGTTTCAAGGCTGTCCATTTCATAATAATTCGAGTTATGGTTACAGTCAATCTTCAGGTAATTGAAATATTCATCTTAGTGAGGTTTAGCATATACACGCTCATGCACAAACATAGACACACACACACTCACGCACACACACATGCATGCACATATTTATATATAATTAGACCTGAAGAGACGCTGTAAAGTTAAGAGCTTTATAGACATGAAAACCTGGGCAAACCCATATACCAGCCATAACTATCCTTATCTAATTACTCTACTGGTCTATAAATTAGAGGGGGATTCCCTTTCAGGTTTATGAGTAACTGTCAATATATATATATATATATATATATATATATATATATATATATATATATAGGGAGATGTACTTGCATAGCAAGTGATTTGATCTGAGATTGTGTGCGTCAGTGAACAGGTCGCGATCTGAAAGCGACGAAAATATTTTGACAAATTAAACTTAAATGTTGAAGTGAATCGAACGGCTTTTGTGTGTTTCTTAAATGGCTTACAAACACCTTCAACGCAGCAATTGTTTTACGAATTGGACAGCCATGTACCGATCGTAGTGTTTTACTCATTATCTTTTATTAAACTTTTAATACTTTTGATATATATTTAAAATAATATAAATTAATTAAATATATGTATTGGCTTCAGTTTTTCATTGTTTGATTTGCCTAATAGTGGTTTTATCTCTAAATTAATATAATATATTTGTGTATATATATCGCCAGTAAATCCTAAATCTGAAAGAGAATCATCCTCTAAGTTTTATATATATATACATAACTGCACACGCGGTGCTATACCCTTGTTACTTGTATACGTCACAAAACAGTTCGTCTGAACACACATGCATACACACCTACGTTTCGGAGTGTGCATATAAATACACACGCATACGCTCACTTTCAATTGCAGAAATTATTTTTAATATTTTATTTTTTCCTAAAACGTGGCTAACACTCAGTTTTCTTCCAAATGTGTAACGTGAGATGTTCTACTGTTGTAAGTTCTGGTATAAAAGAACGAGGAAGTAATATATGCATGGCGAAATGCAGACTTACAGTTAAATAGTTATAATTTATATAGGATAAATTTTGTTTCCGGGAAAACAAAAAAAATTGTCGATAACCATTAAATTCATGCGTCTCGAAACAAACCGATAGAAATCTCTAAAAAAGTCGTTATTACCGTATTGGTCCAATTTCGGGGTTAATTCACAAGAAATTTTCCCCTCTTCAGCGACACATACGCGAGATATAAATGAAATACTTATTCATACCCATTTCATTTATATCTCGCGTATGTGCCGCTGAAGAGGGGAAAATTTCTTGTGAATTAACCCCGAAATTGGACCAATGCGGTAATAACGAATTTTTTAGAAATTCCTATCGGTTTGTTTCGAGACGCATAAATTTAATGGTTATCGTCAATGTTTTGTTTTCGGCGTATCTGGCATTAGAAGTTTTCTTCTGCCCTTATCTTGTAAATTATGTAAGTTAAATAGTTATAGGTACAAATGTATTAGGTACAGAAGTGAAATTAACAAAAACAGAATCTGCCTTATATGCTGTGTAACAAGACTTTTCAGGTGAACGATAACATTCTTAATTATCTTAATGTACTTTAATTTGAATTTGATTTTGATAACCAGTTTTCACTTCAATTGATTTTGTTTTGGATTTAAGAAAACATTTATAACAACATCAACAGCAATTACGATTTCAAGTATTTCTATGATAAAGATAGTGATGGCTGTGAGATAATGAAGTTAGTGGTGGTAATTGTGGTTATGCTTATTATAATGTTAGTTGTGGTGGTAACGGTGAGGTACAAAGTATGTTTTGATGTGGCATTTCAAAATGTAATTAAGGAGAACATGTTGAAAAAATAATTATTTGTATGATCACTGCTTTAATTTTTCATTAGTTTCTGTATCTTCAAGTTTGGCTTGATGAATGTTATGTATCAGATTTTCATGTAATCCCCAGGGATCCTTCTTTTTTAAATTAAGCTCTCCAAGTTCAATGTTATTTGAAAATGAATAAAATAAAACACAAGACTGATCAGTTGGTGTTTAAAGAAAAATAATTATCGTTTGCGATTTTTTTTTCTTAATGATGTAGCATTTGTTATGTTTTAGATGCTGATAATGATCAAGCAGCATTGAATAATTAATAACCATTACATCATACTTCTAATTCTCTTCTAATTATGTTTAATGACAACTACAGATGAACCAGTCAATGTTACACATTATTTCGTGATCATGGGACCGATATTTAAGGACTGTTAAACATCTGAAAGGCCATGTTTAATACCGTTGAGAAAGCTATGATTTGAATACTTTACAGTTCCTAAATAAACAACTTAGTATAAAGCTAATTAATTTTATAGTGGCAACACTGAGTTTTAGAATATACTTTTGTTACCATGTAGCCGCTTGAATCCGTTTGACTCATTAACATACACGAAACATGGAATGCATGTAAAACTACTGGAAATTAAAATAATCGCTATACGAATTTTAGTGGATTATTTGATTATTTTGCGGTAAATTTGGTGAATATTTACAACTGGTAAGCTATGGCGACCTGCTAAGAACGTTAATGACGTTTGTAATAAAGCGAAAATAGATTTATGCCATAAGAACTCTTCCTCTAACACACGGATACATTTAAAAAATGTGTGACTATTTCATGTGAAGACTTAGAAACATTTCTTTTGATGTCCGTTGCAGGATAAGTCTCACTTAAATGAGGCAAAATTACCAGATAGCTCAATTTTATTAGAGGAAATAGTAACATGTAAAAGCAAATGATTGATGTTTAGCTACACGTCCTTATTGCAAAGACTAGGATGTCTTGATCTGACGCACCGAGAATCTAACAACTATATCCTCAATGTATGCGATATTTTAAGAATGGATTTGTTTTACAATTTTCCTTAATTTTAAACACGGGCGAGTTTACTTGTTAAATCGATTGCATTGCATAGCCTAACAAAGCAATTAAAAATTAGGAATGGTGATCACTCCACAAAAATTATTTTCTTCTTCAGTCAGGGAAATTTGTGAAGACACAGGAGAGAAGCTAACAGGCAGTGGTACAATGTAAACTTTTGACAATGACTACAAAAGTAGTGGTTCATCCTCTTCTGAATTACTGCGCTTCCTTACCTCACAACAATTTTGTTATACTGATAGGAAATATCCAAAAGTTGCCATGATAATCATGTGAAATATTGGAATGACCGATCGAACAGAATATGGTTTACGACTCGTCTGAAGGCTGTTTACAACTACTACGTTTCCAAGCTCATTTCAATATGTTATAGAAAGGATTGTCATAAATTAGTATAAAGTTATTTTGTGGCTAAGATCCTAATTTATTAAATGCATAAGGTAACAAATTATTAACTCACATCAAAATAGATTAGGGTGCAAAATATATTTTTCTTACATAAAAACAAAACAGACTTCCTTTTATAATGTCAAAAAGCTTTCTGATAACATATATTTTTCATCCTTTATGATATATTTCTGTATATTTCGTTTTACAATTCTCCATTCGCCGGCATTGCCTCTCAACAAATAATAAAGAATAACTATCTGAATATAGTTGCTTCTGTTTTCGAAGATTTGGCATGCATAAAATATGTAGAATGTATATAAAATCAATATATACTCTAGAGATAAGAGATATTCAATTTTATATCAGTCATGTTTTGTTTTCAAACGATATTGAAAACATGATTATGGTGGCAGTATTGGTTGTGAACAAAATGATAACACTCGTGATAATGATTATGGACTTTTTCATTTAGGAGACAACTTTCAAACCAGGTTTTCAAAATGTAATCATTGTAAAATAAACAATTAAATTGAATAACATGTAAACAGTTTTATGCTCATTATATTGCCAAACTTTCAATGAGTATATATTCAGATTAAATTTTAATTACTGTGATTGCAACAACTGCAATATCCATATGTACATACAAAATATTTTAATGAAAAAGAAACGCAGTTTACTATATAAGCAGAACTATACCTAAAAATTTATTCATTAAAAAATAATTGATAGTAAATAAATAAGTGCTGAAAATTATCTATCATAGCGAATAGTTATGACACAAACAAAAGAAACTTTATTTTAAGTGTATGAATTTGATGAAATATGTGAAAGAGGAAAATATTTCATTTAAATACTATTTTTATGTTCTTATAATGTTGTTATAGTTTGAAATATTTTATATTTTTATTTGAAATTTGTTACCTGTTAATAACTAAATGTTGAAAGTATATGAACACCTAAGTATTAATTGGCCTTTAATGGACTTATGTCGAACATTATTTTTATGGAATGAAGCAGATGAAATATACACTTACCCCAACCAGTCTCTCATACTTAAAATTCACTCATTATCTAGTAATAAGTTTCAATACTTAGGTCACAATGAATAATGTAAAATACTCACATATGACCAGAAACTCAATTATACTTCATTTTAATCCTTAAACCGTAAAGTAGTTAAATACTTTATATCCCTTAGATGTATTATCTTTATAGTGACAGTTATAGTGAATACTGAAAATCTGACTGCACAAGACCTGGTATAGTGTCCTCTACCATTATAATCACAGATCTGAAGAGTAGACAATACAACATTCCTTGCCGCCCGCACCGTTCCAAACATATTTCCTGATCTGATAAGGTGCAGTTCTACATGTCCTAAAAAATTCTGGATATATTGTAAATAAAAAAGAACTTCCATCACTACCCCAGACTTCTACAGTATCTTTGAATTTACATTGAATATTTGTGAACAAGTTTCTTATTTGGAGGTTGTAATATATGTCCCAGTAACTTAAGCCACTAAAATAATTTGGAGTATTCAACTATATAAACTTACAATTTAAAATATGTTCCATACATTTGCTCCAAAAATCATTCACTACTTTCGAATAATTTGATGCTTTTCATCTGTTTTCAGACTCATTTGTAATTCTTTCACATTCACTGGAACTGTGACAATGAATAAGTAAATAGGCTTATCTTTTAATTATTAATTTGTAGAATAAAGCACTTGCAAACAAATTTTAATCTATGTAACTACAACCAAGTTAGAAACACTTTTATTTCAGTCACCGTATGTACGTCACAATAAATGCAAGATATCTGAATTTATTTGGTCTTCATCTCGTCATATTACTCAGTTTGAAGCAATTATGTATATAGCTTATTGAAATTAATATTGTCTTAGCAGTACTAATAATGAAGCGCAGCAAGTTTTGTTGATTGCGTTTCAGTACAATTTGCCGTTGATTCCAATAGAGTAATGCCATCGACAAATTCGTTGTCATTGAAACCTATTTCTGAGCATCTTATAACGAAGATAGATTGATGATAACACAAGAGCTTGAATTCATTTTATGTCTTTGCTTAGTGAGTTTGTCGTGTATTGCGATAAAAGAATAGGCGACAATATAATTCTAGAGGTACACCAATAATAGCTTTGTTGAAAATAGAATTATTTAATTAAAATGGAAGTACTTGTAACTATAAAGTTGTTAAATGTGTTATTCCTTTAGACATGTTACTTGTATAGTGACAATTATGCTGCCAGCATAAAATCAGTTATAGCAAATTTTGATGACCCAATCTGTAATATTATCCTCAACTATGATCTAGAAAAGTTCCTGTTGTCACAGCGATACTAAATGAATTTTTGAAATCAATACAAGTCATAATCAGTGGAGGTTTTTCGTCTTTGAATATTTCTATTATTATTGCCATCTATTCTTTTCAGCATCTACCTTCTCCATACACCGTTGTTACTTCTCCTGATAGGGATTTGAATTCGGTGAAACTAAATTAAAAGAATAAACTTTAAAATATTTAATCACTGGTGACATTAGCAAATTTAAAAATTTATAAAGTCAAGTAATTACATGAGAATAGGCATCATTTTGTTTTTAACAAAATAACAAGAGCTACGCACAGGGTATCCTACAACTGTAGCATAGCAATCAGAGTTGACCCACCGCCACTAGACGTACGAGATATATGGAGCCATAAATTCCTACATAATATATCAGCTACTGTAGGCTCCACCATAATATTTCAATGGAGAGGAAAACGCAAGACCAAAGGGAATCACCTCTTTTTCCTTAAAAATGTATTTTACCATGATAAAGCCAAATCAATAGACTACCGTGAGTATTAGGTTTGTATTAAATTAAAACTTTACACGTGTCCATTTGCGTATTTGAAGAGTTTTTAAATAAATTTATCTTAAACATAATAGTTGCGCACTTAGTTTCGTAATGCATATACATCACAATTGATCAACTTCTCATAAAGAAGCCGAGTTTGGAAACTAAATGTACAACAAAATTTTCTACTGTATCTTTTCAAGGTTACTCTAGCTATCTTACTTTGAACAATATTGGATGACATAAATAAGTAAATAATTTACATCTTACATAAGTACATCTGGAATGGTGTACTTAATTAATTCAATATGTTTACTAATGATAATTCGATTGTTATATTGTGACTTGATTTTTAGGTCTGTGACTGGCTCTATTAATCACAAAATAGGTAATGGTATAGAAACCAAATAGTCAAACTAGAACCCCACAAATGTGCGCTCACACTTCTAACTCTAATAATACTTTCTATATCACTCGTATGGGGTTGATTATATCGCAGTTCATGTTTGAAATGGCTACATGTGTGATTCTTGTGTTTGCTCACAAAACATTGAAAAGTTGCTTAGGTGGAAGAAAGACTGCTTATAGATTTGTCTATTGCTCTAAAGATATTGATAATAATATTTGTTGCACTCTTATAATCTGCTTATATATACAGATTTGGGGGGAATGAAACGCGATGATATGTCTACCGGCGTTATCTAATATCCTATAGTCAAGGCACTAATTTGTGTAAATAAATACTAAATATATAAATTTATTAATCCAATTTACATCACATATTTTCTTATCTATTACAATAAGTAAAGATTACAATTTTTTTTTCAGACATTTATTCAAAAATCGGATTAAGCCCTTTGGCATCTTTGCTGATTTGGGCAAAGTTGGTAGGAGGTGAAAGAATAGAAAAAATACATAATTGCAAAGAAACATCCTTTGCAAGCAAGGCGGTGAAAAACGTATATAAAAAGTAAATCTCTTTAAGCCTGGAAATATAAAATATTACTAATGTTAAAAGTACTGTAGGTCTATAAACTAAAGTTTATAAATGAGTTTGGTTCAGCAGAAGATGGGTTTGTAATGATTTTGTTTTTGTAATTTGACAGTGAAAGAATGAATTTTAGCTTTCGTGGTAAAATATTCTTCCATATGACAAAATTGTTTGTAACACGTTTATATGGCGCGTATTTAACAAAGTGATATAAAATATACACTATGTATACTGATGCACTACATTTTCCAGATTTATGAGTCCTTATTACTTTACAGAATGATCAGAATATTTTTCTTTTTTTCTTACTTGAGTGAGATACTCCACTTATCTACTTACTGTTCGGCATTTCTCATCTTTTTGTCTCATCGTATCGGCCTATCTTTAACTCTTTAAGCCATGAGAGCAGTTTTATTAAATAATATATATATATAAGTTTATATATATATATATTATATATATATATATATATATATATATATATATATATATATATATATACATATACATATACATATATATATATATATATTATATATATATATATATATAATATATATATATATATATATATATATACATATACATATACATATACACATATATACATATATATATATGTATATATATACATATATATATATATGTACACACACATACATATATATATATATATATAATATATATATATATATATATATATATATATATATATACATACACACACAGAGTAATGAGTTACGTTGTCCATAAAGTAAAGTTTCTGATGATAAAATCAGTTGACAGTGTTTTTATAATCGTTATTCTAAGTTTTATGAAAATGCTCATGACAAAGACACACATTGTATCGAAAAGCTGTAATGAAATACGCGGTGTAAATGTGTATTTTTACATGAGCGCACGGGCACACACACTCACACATATAGGGAAATACCAAAGGAAGGGGAAATAAAATGCCAGACAAATAGTCCGACAGACAGATAGATAAGCCGATAGCCTTCTAATAATACTTTTAGTTCAACACCCATCTTGAGCAAGACAACTGTCCGACCTTAATTCCAGCAGCCAATGGCTTTCAACATATAAAAGAACAGATAAGAAAACAGTTATAGGCTTGCTAATTTCCATAACCTAAAAAGAAAAGGATCAAAGAGGAAGCGGCCAGAGACAAACATTCGAATAACATAGGCAAACGCTATATTTTATATGTCTTGATATATCGCCACCTCCAGATGTATCATAATTGCAGAAACGTAAATAAAAATTATGTGTGGTGTAGGCAGACGAGAGATGTTATCGTGTAGGCAGAGCAAATAAATATATCAAGAAGGTGTGGTAGAGAAAATGGATAGTGGGGACAATTTTGGGGTTGGCAAAAGTTTATTAGTATACAACCAGGTATATACCTAAAGAAGTAACTTTCGTGAGTTGATAAGGCCGATGAGACCTTTTCAGGTGGTATTTTGTATACGTTGGTATTTTCAGATGAAAAATGAAGATGATATGCATATTAGATGGTGTTGCATATTGTAGCTGTTTATCTTTAATTATATTTAATTAATTACAAAATTACTTTGCTGCAATATTAAGTATCAAATAATTCTGTTATCACTATTTGTAATTCGTATGTATGCAGTTAATATAGGTTCATAAATAACTCAGATATGACATTGGTCTGTATGTTGAATTCATAAAAACGGTATTATTGAACTCATGTCGTATACTGAAAATATAATCTTATATTCAGTTATTGTAATTTTTTCAGGGTTGTTTTCTGTAAGATTTTGTAAATCACCTGTTCTATTTATGATAAGTTTAGAACTACAGTAATTGAAATATAATTTAAGTTGTTTGATAAAATATTATAGAAAACAATCGTTATTTAAAGATATAGCTAATGCTATAGCTGTTAATGTTTTTCGCAAAAACGTATACATTAGTTTACACAATAAGTTTTAAATATCCATATAAAAATAACAATGTCAAGATCTAAAGAATACACATATAATATATTATATGTATTATATGGTTACATATTTATGCATGCATAAACGCGTAGATACGTATATATATATATATAATATATATATATATATATTATATATATATATATGTACATATATATATATATGTACATATATATATATAAATGTATATATATATATGCATACATATATATTTATACATATATATATATATATATATATATATATATATATATATATATATAATTGATAAGTATACACCTGCCTGTAAATATTTGTATGTACATATATAGTGAAGAGAAAAATGACGGAGAGAGTAGAAATTATGTTAACAAAATATGGAAGGTAATTAGTTTTATAACAAATTAATAATATCTAAATGAATTATTTACTCTGTAAAACACCTGTTACCATACATTTCTAATAGCTTAATAAGTGCTGATAGAGAACGCAAATAATAAGTAATAACATATTTAAATACGTTTGCCTCTTGTTGAGTGAGCTACAATATTGTCGTTGAAATACTGCAAATCAGATGAAATAAATGGCTCTTATACAGTGTTTTCAAAAATCTTTTTTTTTTTCGAAAACCTGCGAATGTTTGTGTTATTGTTATATTTTGGGTCCGAGCGTTGCAATGCAATAGTAAAGGAAACAATAATGAATGACACTCGCACATTTATTCGATATGACTCCCTCTGTTTCAAATCACATTCTTAAGTCTAGGTGTGAATGCTTCCCACTTGGCACGAAGCTGTTCTTGAGGAATCGAAGCCCATCCTTGGGGCAGTTTTGCATTCAGAGCATGAGGAGTGCTCGAGATCCTCGTCTCTCAAATGGACTGAACAAGAAAATCCAAGTGGTTGAGAATGGAACATATTAAGGAGCAAACATCCTTGCATATGAATGACGGAATGTTTTACTGAATCCGGTGTAGTGTCTGTTTGGAGTTGTGTGCTGGTGCCGAGTCGTGTTGCAGGCTTGAAGGTGCGCTTTGAAAGTATTCATTCTCCATAGAAGCAGTTTAGCTTCTGGAATGTTGCTAATGTTTCGCTGGGTGACACTTGATGACAACAAATGACGCGAGACCTTCCAGTCTCTGTCACAGCCACCCACACCATAACTTACTGTGGATTTTGACATTGATGTACGAGTCTTCGCTCGACGGAGCAAGATACACACAAAAGTAGGTCATTCTGTTGGTTTACTGTCTGCTCGATGTCAATTTCTTTTCATCAGCGAACACCAGCTTGAGCAACGCTCCATCAGAAATATGACTCCTCTCCACTCTCATAGTCTTATAAACTTGCGTGAGCTCATGACAGTGGGTCATATTGTAGGGGTGGTTCCTGAGATCCTTCTTTAGCATTTGATACATTGATGTCCGTCTTATTTTTTGCTGTGGTAGCCAGTTTTCTGACTGAACGACGAGGAAATCACCGTATCTCTTGTTTGGTACTTTTGGTAAGCCGATGGATCCCCACATTTCTTTTGCGGTCACATCCACGGCGGAACCAGTCTTCTGAAATTTCTTGGCAATTTTCCTGACAGTTGTTGGTTTATTTTAAGCTATTTACTGTAACTGTATTACTTTCGCCTCCTGTGTTGAGGGTAACGCTTGTATTTCGGTGTATATCCATTATTTGATTTATAACTGAATTTATTTAGTCTAAAACAAAATGGAGACACACTAAACTTTTATAATGATGCAAATTTACCATATTTTATCACATTTATTGATAGTTATTAAAGCTTGAAAATTCGATTGCCTTAATTTATTTATATATATATATATATATATATATATATATATATATATATATATATATATATATATATAAATAAATTAAGGCAATCGAATATATGAGTTCATATAAAAGTTACAATCTTCAGTAAGGGATACTAAAATCCAATGAAAATACTGGTTAGTTACCTATTTAAAAGTGTTAAATATTACAATTAATATTCGACGGTAACGTAACTAGATAAACCGTGATTTATATGTATTTTAAGAAGATAAGAAAATAGGGAGATAAAAAATATTTATTAATTAAAAATTGACATCAACTCTGAGAGCTGGTTCGATTCCAGACCATTAGAAATTAATTACCATAATTAAAACGATTTAAAAGTTGGTTCTCATCAGAATTCGCTAAAGATATGCAATTAGGTATTCATATTCCTGCTTGTTGAGTATACGGCTCCTAACCGTTAACTGATAAAATTTATATATAAAGAATATGGTATAAACCTTACAAAAGGAAGGTAGTATATTTATTGGAGTTACAATAAAAGTAAGAATAGAACAATATATCCTTCTACGGTGTTAAATAGAGGAAAAATGCGAAAGTAGGTATATGAGTATAATTGCAATATATTATTAATGTAATAGATAAGCAGTGTGAAAATTAAAATTAGAAAACAGATACGACGAGTGAATAAAATAGAAATTAAAAATCTAAAATTAAAAATAAAGTATAAATTAAATTAAAAATGAGGGGTATCCATAAAATAGCTTATAATTTAATGTTAAATGTGTATACAGTCAAAATAATGGCAATAGTTAAAGGTGCATTATTTTTGGGTGTATTATAATATTATATAATATTAAGCTGTCTCACATGAAATGTCGCATTTGAAAGAGGAAACATTAGAATTGGGTTTTAAGTTTAAGAATATTTATTTAATCAAAATATGATCCTTGTTCATTTATGACCATCATCCAACTTTCCTCTTCGGTATATATTCCATCTTCATAGAATTTCTTATCTTTTATGCTGATAAACTGTTCGAATGCTTCAATAACGTCTTTATTTAAGACTGTTTTATTAGGTATAGCGAGCTCAAAGTGTTTATATATGTGATAATCAGTAGGAGAGATATCAGGAGATTAAGGAGTTTTTACCACAACTTCATAATTCAGGACTTACAACTTTTGGACCGTAGCTTGAGAAGAGTAAGGCTGTGCATTATCATCATGGCGCAAAATTGGGCCATCTCTGTTCATGGGTTGCTTCTTTTTAAATTTTTCATGCTTCCATTTAAATTCCTGACCCTAGGATCTTTGTGTTACGGATTTTCCTTGTTGCAAAAATGAATAATGTATAACCTCCTTTGTTGACCACCGTAAAGTGACCATCAACTTTTTAGGGTGCAATAGTGGTTCAGGGTAGTGTTTTGGTGACTCTCTTGCATCTAACTACTGTCCTGTCCTACTACAGTTATCAAAATGTATCCATTTCTCATCACACGTAACGTGTCGATACAAAAACGGTTCTCTTTCCAACCGAGAATCAACATGGAACACACCATAAGGCGTCTGTATCTTTGAATCTCATTAAGTTGATGGGTAACAAACCTATCCATCTTTTTTTCACTTTTCCAATGTTCTTCAAGTGTCAAGAAGCATTTGCACGAGATGCTTGGAGCTCTGATCTGTATTTTCGAACAGTTGTTCTCAGATTTCATTTAACTAAAGCATTCATTCCGTCAAACCGAATAACTGATTTTGGTTTCCTCTTGGTTCATTTGTGAGGCTTTCATTTCATGAACGAAATCTTTGAAACCATCTCTGAACATTTCTAATGTCAACAGAATCGTTACCAAAGGCCTTCTTGATGTTTCGTAGAGCTTCGGTAGCAGATTTACACAATTTGTATTCGTACAAGAAAATCGCTCGGTATTTTTCAGTTGTCAACATTGCCATAGGAGCAATAAGTAGTAATTTTGAATAATAGTATTGTCTAGAAAGAAAAAAAGTAAACACAAGCATATACATGGAAACTCATTAAAAATCCATTTATAGATGACTCTTAAGAAACCCATTTAAAATACTACGCTTCATGTGAGACAACTTAATATTATTAAATACTATAGAGGTGAAAATGCACAAATCCTAAAATAAAATAAAATAACATAATAACATAAGATACAGTATGTTATTGTGTAGTCAAGTGATAATTTGTTATTTAACTATAAACATAAACGGAGCAAATGTATATAAATATCATTCGTAATTAATTTAAGATGAAAGACATTATAGAAAATTTGTTACACTTAGTAAGTACCTAAAGAATTAAGTAACTTAAAAGATGGAAGAACTTAATGCTAGAATTAAATAGTATATATTATCATTATATACATGATTACGCTTTAAAGTTTATTAATTTCAAAAGTGTTTAATATAGATAGAATCATATACTATACAATAATGAGTAATCAGAAAAATAGAATATTTTAATAGTAAAAATAAAAATAAAATTAAATTGAATAATTATCTTATTAAAGTCCATCACCCCTAAGACTAATATTGAGTTGGACAAGTAAAGTCAAATAAAAATTATTCGTCAAAATATATACATTTTCAGCATTCCAGAGAAAATAGCGGAAATAAGTATGGAAGAAGAGAATGGCTCAGGTTAAAACCATAAATTAAGAAGAAGGGAGAACATCCATGCCTATAAATATAAGGGCATAAAGAGCGGTCAATATATCAAGATTAATTGAAACTTATTTTTAAGATAATTTAAATAGGTTGTCTGCAACACCGGAAGTAGGTATTTATTATATAGAGGAAACTGGGAATATTGTGTACAAGGCACGAATAATTAGATAGAGCTGGGCTACACAATTATATGCCATACAATTATATACAATTATATATATTAATAATATAGCCAAAGTTATGGTTTATACAGTAAAATGCAATAGTATAGTATTTTATTGGTATGAATAAAGAACTAATGGCTTTGATGGACTTAGTTACAAAGAGAAAAAAACGTAAATAAAATAATTATTATTAAGAGAGAGAATAAAAACTCGAATGGTGGTAATTTCAAGAAATATATCAATACTTAAGCAGAGACTGAGGATAATTAAAGAAAGATACTCTATAAATATAGTATATATTTTTATCTTGTATGTTGATATATCAAGATAGAGCCGGTGGGTGCGGGGAACAAACATATATATTAGTCTAAAATATGATGTAGGAATAAAACATATGGATATGAATAGCCATAAATAAAAATTGATAGTAAAGGGGAGGTAATATATTGCTGGAACCAAACGAAAATAAGTTATAGAAAATACTGAGTGAAAAAAAAAAATTGTCATCTATAAGAATATCACTTGTAATTATCTATTTGCCTAACTATCAAAAACTAAACTAACTAATGATTATAAATAAATAAATAAATAAATAAGTATATAGATAAATAAATTAATTAATAAATAATTAAATCTATAATTTAACCATAAAGTAAATAAATAATGAGGCTAGAAATATATATATTAAAAGAGAGAGAAAAAATTCGAAGGGAGGTAATTTAAGAAATATATCATTACTTAAAGATTGAGCCAGAGGATAATTAAAGAAAGATACTATATAAATATAATAATATACGTATTTTTTATCTCGTATATTAATATATAAAGATAGAGCCAGTGGGCGCAGGGAAAATATATATATAAGTTAGTGTCTTATGAGATAGGGGTAATGAGATTAATGATAATGCTGTCTTATCTCATAATAATATCTGGTTGATAATACGTTTTTAGAGTTTATCAATGCAACTTGATAAAATCTATTTTTCAATTATTAATAAACATTTTAATAACATTATATGCCATGAAATTATTGATAATAACGCTATTAATGTAGGATATATTTTAACATATGAACTTGCAACTATTATATTTGCTATAAATAATAAGAAATTAGGCGTATTCTACTTGAATACTACTACTACTACTACTACTACTACTACTACTACTACTACTACTAATAATAATAATAATATAATAATAATAATAAATAATAATAATAATAATAATAATAATAATAATAATAATAATAATAGTAATATTCTATTGGACATATTTTCACCTGATAAGAGTAGTACTAACCACTTGTTAACAAAAGCACTAATAAAATTTTTAAATACTCTTAAACTATCAAATTAGCCTGAAATAAAAAGAGAATATATCTTAAAATTATTTGAAACGGCTTTTATTCAGTATTCTAAATTCATTTTAAAATTCATTAGTATTTCCCCCCAATATTGTTTCTCATAATGTGGTTACAAAATTTCACTCCACAAGATTTAAAATTCAGCTGTAAAGTAAGGTAGTAATGTAGGTTACGTTACTACATTACCACTGAGGAGATGGTTAGTCAACATCACAGGATAACCAACGCCAGGTTTGAGATAATAAAATAGATGTAGGAGAAAAAATATTAGATAAAAATTTGACAAGAGGAAACGATAAAACGGAAAACATGTTTCAGTTGTAGATGATCGCCAGACAATATTTTAAAGGAGGAAGAACAAAGTCTATAAGAATATATCACTAGCAATTTACCGATAATTTTAAGTTAATCATTGTAAAGTATTTTCTCATTGTGTTTCGTTTGAAGTTGTGAGAATATTTTTCCTGCAAAGGGATTGGCAAACTTTCAAGCATGCTTTCCAGTTCATTTACCAACGAATTTTGCTGAAAATGTTATACTGCAATTATTGATTCTTTCTCAACTTATTGTAATTATTCAGCAATTATTTGTATTTAATGCCCCTTCGACTGAATCTACTAATACGTCTCGCATGCATTCCAATATACATGTAATTGTTATTCATAACCTACCTTTCTAAAAAAATATATATCTAACATTAATTTATTGCGTAGCTTATACCTTGAAAGTGGAATTATTTTTATAATTGAAAACAGCCATTTGGAGAACAAAGTTTTTAGCTTCAAACAAAACATTTAGAAAATGTGTGATACCTGGAGAATATATTTACGATAGTATTGATCAATATGCTAATATATTCAAATTATACGCAGCTCTATATAATACAACACATTGGCATGTATATATTTTTACCTGAGAATGTGTTTGTACGTGTGTGCGTGTATATACATACATAAAACGCACACATACACACTCATATGTGTGTGTAGATACATATGAAGGTGTGTTTAAATACATACATTGGGAATAATAAATGTGAGCTTCATGGTAATCTGTTGCTAAATGTGAGCGAATAACTTCTCTTTGCAGAAAAGCTATTTCGCTTTTTTAGTTTGCAACTCTCAAAATACCTAACTGTGACGAAAACACAAAACCTTTACATGATGCGCTAACAATAACTCCAGGTCTTATATACTAAATTCCAAACTAACGCTAGAAATTTAACACAGAATCAAAATAAACATAAACCAAGAGAATATCTTTCGCATATACCATGACTAAGTACCTTAAAAGCAAGATGAAACTCTCAAGGGCCGTCCAAAGATAAACCTTCCATTTGCACAATACTAAATTTAATCATTAATTAAAACTCCAGTGTTTGTAATATAGAATGGAAAAGCGTCACAGTTTTCATTATGCGAGGCTGCATGTGGAAAAATCTCACTTGCACGTCTGAAATGTTCTAATTCTTGCTAAAGTTTCAGTTTAATTTTGTAAATTCTTCTCCAAAAAACAAACGTAGAGTATCATATTATCAATCTCATCAAGCGTAATCGACTCAAACTTTAACTACGGGCTTGCATGATGCAGCAACGATTTTAATTGCTAACGGTCAGTTACATATGTATACGGTAAAGAAAGCAATACAGCCGATATACCGCAGCTCAAATGCGATATATGGGCTTTATTTTTCAGATGTCGTAAATAGGAGGGCGCTCACAATTGAAACATCACTGATCGTATGTTGAAGCAGGACTGATGCAGAGTAGTTACACCAAGAGCAAGACAATCGTTGTTTTGAGATTGTTGGATTTGCTTTTCTACTCGTTTTCAAAATACAAAATCTCAAATCATGCAACTTTGATAATATATAATAAACATGGAAATGAAAAAAAATTCAAAAACCTAACAAGATTAATCTATACTTCACGTAACATCTATATTCTCCATATATAGCTCTTCTAAGGTGAAACTGAGTCAATAAAAGAACTTCTGATTCTGCTAGAAACAACTACCTAATCGCCTTCAAATCAAATATTTTTTTGTAATCAGATTAAAACATATAATGGATAATATGCTTATTGGCATACCTGTTATAAGACGGGATGATCACTGTTGTAATGATGTTGATCATTGATCTGCTCAGTTAGGGTAGATCTGTGCTTTAACAAATAAAAACAATACAGACTCAATGCAAGCGCCCATCTGTAATATACCCTTATATAAACTTTCCATATAATGAACCTTCCTAAACCAACAATTACGTACATAGTTTAACTGTTTACGTCAATATCAGCCTCCTTAATTAGCACAATATCACATTACCGATAAAATTGTTTAGCAACGAAAACAAAACTCAGTATAATATCAGAAACAATAGCTAAATTATTTATAAAGTGCATAAGAAACCAGCATACTCTTTACTCTTTTACTCTTTTACTTGTTTCAGTCATTTGACTGCGGCCATGCTGAAGCACCGCCTTTAGTCGAGCAAATCGACCCCGGGACTTATTCTTTGTAAGCCCAGTACTTATTCTATCGGTCTCTTTTGTCGAACCGCTAAGTGACGGGGACGTAAACAGACCAGCATCGGTTGTCAAGCAATGCTAGGGGAACAAACACAGACACACAAACACACACACACACACACAACATACATATATATATATACATATATATATATATATACATATATACGGCAGGCTTTTTTCAGTTTCCGTCTACCCAATCCACTCACAAGGCATTGGTCGGCCCGGGGCTATAGCAGAAGACACTTGCCCAAGATGCCACGCAGTGGGACTGAACCCGGAACCATGTGGTTGGTTAGCAAGCTACTTACCACACAGCCGTGCAAAAGCTCCATATTCTGCAAGCGTTATAGTAGTGTACATTAATTCACCAAATTCTTTGAAGTAGAAGCGGAGCTGATAAATTTCAAAGGATTGATTAGGTATATACTTATGTTTAACAGGTCAAGACTAGTTACTGTAGAGTGCATCATAGGAAATTAACTTCTCTGATTTCCCATTTCTGAGAGTTCCACACACACACAGCTCAATGACGCACGGCGTTGTAAGTCACCGGTGTTTCGACATGTTGCATCTCGTCAGCTAGACGCAGCCTTAACTGTGAGCCTAAACGAAGCCCAAGTGTCTAGTGTATCATCTAGTTCTGTCTGACGAGACACGACCCAACATATCGAAGCATCGGTGTCCCAGAATGCCGTGAGCCAATATGCCTGGTTTGTCGAACACACAGTCGTCGTAAAAGGCAGGAGGTATCCTCCTATCACGTACAACATGTTTTATAAATTCGAAGATAACCGCTCTAGATAACGCTGTGCACTATGCAAATAGCGATTTATTATCGGTTGGTAGATAATAGCATCGATTAGCAAGCAATTTGATTACTGAAAGCATAAACAGACCAGCAACTTCGATTGGCTTCAATGTTTAGCTTGCTTCTGGTTTATGAGACATGCGTTGAATAAGTAGTGTCCTAGAATGACCTTCACTAACCAGCCAAGTGCGTTGACTTGACAATCGACGTAAAGGGGAGACGTTATTCTGTTATGACATTGTGACCAGCATATTTTGTGTCTAAACCTGCCTAGTCGCTTTAAGAATAACTATGCAAATAGAATTTAAAGAATTGACTGCTTTTCAAACTATCTGTACATATCTGTACGATTTATCTTTGTTTAAACGTTTTAGAAATTAATGATTGTCTTTAGGGAAACGGATGAGAGTTGAGAGAGAGAAAAGTGCCAAGATAAAGAAAATTTTAATGTAAACGTGAAGAAGTTGAACAAATTATAAGCAAAAACATATAAAGTGAAAGGATTTGCAAATTGAGAAGGGAATAAAGCGATAAACGATATGTTCATATATATATATATATATAATATATATATATATATACACAACGTGAAAATATGTGAGAGAGTGAGAGAGAGGATCAGTGGAGACTATAAGATGAATACGGTGATAAATATAGGTTTTAGGAAAATGCCATACAAACCCTAAAGGTTTCATTTGACAAATACAAATAATAAATGAATATTTTCATCAAATAAATATATTATACCAGTATATTAGTTCCATGACTACATAAAGAGTTCTAGGGCCTTTAAAATCAAATATTCTGAAGAAGATAATTTGATAAATATTTGTTATCCTGAAGTACATGGGTAAAACACAACGGAATATAAGTAGATTCTTCATTGCTAAACATCTTTGCGTACCTTAGTTATATAGCTATTGAATTCATACAGTATTATTTAGTGAATACAGTGATAATAATCGGTTGTCGAGTATGAAATTTGTTGTAAGGTATATGGTAAACTTTGAGAGCTGCTCATTTTGCGACATTATTATATTTTAACAATCTTTATTTTTTGTTAGAAAGTTGACACCTCCATTTCTTTATTCTAACTCATTTTGCGCTTTGTACAGTATTTAGAAATCGTTTTTTGCTATTTTTGTCTAGTGATGTATAAGTCAGAACTTCGTACAGTTTTGAAATATGAGCCCTTTCTTGGAAATACAGCATCACAGACAGCTCGGAATATTAATGGAGTATTTCATTCTAATGTTATTACACAGTAGACAGTATCAAATCGGTTTGCAAAATTTCGTTCTAGTAAGTTTGACCTCACAAATGAGCAACCCGGTCGATCAGAAATAAATGTGGATAATGACAAACTGAAAGTCACCGTCATGCCAGTTCCATCTCAAAGGGCCCGTAAATTGTCGTTGTTGTTTGCAGTTAGCGAGCAAACAATATTGACTCACCTAGTTTAAATCGGTAAAGTGAAAAAGTTGGTTAAGCGGGTTCGACATGAACTCAATGAAAATCAGAAACAGCAACGCTTGGAAGCCTGCATTATGCTACTTTCCTGACACAAAAATGAATAATTTGAGAATCGAATTGTAAGATGTGATGAGAAATGGATCCAATACAACAACCGTAAACGTTCAGCACAATGGTTGGACAAAGATGAGCCATCAAAACACATTCCAAAAGGCAAATTCATTGAAAGAAGATGATGGTGTGTGTTTGGTGGTCTGGTGCAGGTGTGATCCATTATGATTTCCTTAAACCTGGCTCATCAATCACGGCTGAAATATACCACAGCCAGCTGGACCAAATGATGCAGAAACTTACAAAAGGATAGTTTAGGTTAATCAACAGATCCACTCCTATTATATTGGAAGACAACGTCAGACCACACATCGCAAAACTGACATTGGCGAAACTACAAGAGTTGCAGTTGGAAGTTATCCATCATCCACCATACTCACCTGATCTTGCCCCCACTGACTACCACTTCTTTCAGAACTTGGATAACTTTTTGATAGGAAAAAATAAATTTAATTCTGTCGATGCTGTAAAACAGACATTCCAAGATTTTATTGACTCTAGATTGCCAGACTTTTACTTTTACAGTTCCGTGCTGGACAAGCTACCATTGAAACGTGTATTGACTATATGGGTGCATACTTTGATGAATAAATATACTCCTTGTATTTATAAAACATTAACAAACATTTTTCTTTTGTACAAATTTCCTATTTGACGACCTAATATTTAATGAGTCTCAGAAAGGGAAACTGCATGTCGAACCATTTTCCACGTGCTAGGTTTGCTTCTAATGCATAAGTGGTGTGTTGGTATTTAATCGGATAACATTGTTACCAAACTCTAACATTTTTTCGTTTTTTTTTTCTTTTGCCGTCTCAAATATGATTAATCTTATCTGTCACTCTCTGATACAGTCAACGCTATTAATAAAGATTGCTTTAAGAAATAGTAAGTGTTATTTAATTCCAGATCTGTTCTAACCAAGTAAACTGATAACCAAAGCGTTCAAGCTTCGACCATCCAATTTTTGTATTCAGACATATATTGAATTTATAAGATAAGTTTCAAGGAAATAAGCTTTGATTTCAAGGAAATCGGCCTACGATCTGTAGATTGTGGATCGATCATGTAAAGCCTCATTCGCTGGCTTGTATGGGTATCCGGTAAATGTAGAATTGAAGCCAATATCTCTCTTTTCTAAGAAGACATGCAAAACAATTTGAAATTTAATGTTAATCGACATACATGAATTTCTCTTATGCAAAACGTACATTTTAGGTCGATAATCTTTTTTCACCAAAGTTTTATATTTTCAATATTTATCTTTTTTATTGACATTTAACATATCAAATAACTTTAGATATCTTCGTAGTTATTTTATTTCAGTAATATTCACAGTATATAAAACGAATACTAAACGGAACACATAAATTTTTACAAAATAAAATGTTAACATGTTGAAAAATTGCAAAGATATTCTTCATTACTTTGTAACGATTTTAAAGAAGTTTTTACAAAAAAGGAATAAATGGCCTTCTACAAAAAATAATAAGAGAGTAGCATGTTGATATTAGTGAAAGATATATGGAAAGAGGAGAAAAATGAAATTCTTCAAGAATCTTTGTTTAAAATATTGCCACATTAAGAAAATATAAATTATTTGGTTCTCTACGTTGACAGAAATTTAGCAACGTTTCGTATTATATAGGAGATATTTGTTCAGTTCTCCATTACTTTGTTCAGGAATTCATGAATACATTCAAACTTTCTCTGCTTTTACTTCTATGTGATGCCTTGCGTGAGGTTTATGGACAGGACATTTTTGAGGTGAATGTTCTTGTTAGTCTGAAACAACTAGAAGTACTTATGCATTAGTCGTGCACGTATATGCGATGCTGACT
>NC_042998.1:4605619-4633119 GCF_006345805.1 Octopus sinensis | reverse complement strand
ATAGAAATTCTCCAGTCCATTCGAGACACGTGCGATTCGAACTGAAAACTCTCATGGAGTGAGAGAGTCCGGAAGTGAACACTATTAAATTTACATCTAATATAGGATAACATTTTTCGAAAAAAATTTAATCAATGACCAGCATATTAAAAAATACTTTTAAAGGCTAAAGGTATTCTTCGAAACGGGTGCTTATAGTGATGAATTATATGGTTATGGACGATATGTCTAGTTTCGGCATATTTGGCATTAGAAATTTTCTTCTTTTGCCCTTGTTTATAAGTTGTCTATAAATTTAACCTTTAAAGGTATTTTTTTAATATGCTGGTCATTGATAAAATTTTTTTAGAAAAATGTTATCCTATATTAGATGTAAATTTAATAGTGTTCACTTCCGGACTCTCTCACTCTATGAGAGTTTTCAGTTCGAATCGCACGTGTCTCGAACGGGCGGGAAACATTTCTATTTTGGATGTATTTGGGGTACTTAAATGTGCTCATGACTTAGTGTTTGCTTCTTCCATGGGTATAAGTATTTAATTTATCACTGACGAAGAGAAGGTTCTTATGAATTAACTGTGAAATCGGGTCCGATATGGTAATAACGGAATTTTTTAGAAATTTTTGTCGGCTTTCATCGAAACACATGCTTATAGTGATGGATTATATGGCTATGGACGATGTCTAGTTTCGGCAAATTTGGCATTAGAAATTATTTCCTTTGCCCTTGTTTATAAATTTAACCTTTAAAGGTATCTTTTAATATGCTGGCCATTGATAACATTTTTCCGAAAAATTTAATCTATATTAGATGTGTATATACATACATATATATATATATATATTATATATATATATATATATATATATATATATATACATACATATATATATATATATATATATATATATATATATATATATATATATATATACATATATAATGTACTCTTTAACTTTCTTACTTAGCATCATAGCATCATAATTTTTAAATATCTATAAAACTGTCGAAAGCTTTTATATTTTTACGCTTTTTTATTTATTATTAGTGTTGCTTAATACGTTTTGCTAAACATGCTGCTTCTTTTCAGATACCATCAGAAAAAGGTAATTAAAATTCATTAAAATGACAGATTTATCGAACTTTCAAAGAGGTCAAATCGTTTGTACTCGTATGGCAGGCGCTAGGGTAACGGAAACAGCCGAAATGTTTCGTGTATGAAGAAGTACTGTCTCGAAAGTAATGACAGTCTTTGAGAAAGAGGGAACAACCTCTTCGTCGAAACAAAACTCCGGAAGAAAAACCAAACCATTCAGATAGGGACCGTCAGAATATTACGCGAATTGTTAGAAAGGATCACAAAAGAACTGCTTCCAAAATTACTGTAGAGCTTAATGACCACCGAGAGAACCCAGTTTCCACAAATGCCGGGAGCTGCACAAAGCCGGATTTCACGGGGGGTTGCAATCAGAAACCTACTAATTTCAAAAACAAACGTTTCAAAGCGTTTAGAGTGGAGTAAAAACCTAAAGAATTGGTCTTTAGAGCAGTGAAAGAATGTTATTTTCTTGGACGAATCATCCTTTACCTTATTTCCGACCACCGGCTGAGTACACGTGTAGAGACCACCAAAAGAAGCATCTGACATAGACTGCCTTCCTCCAACTGTTAAAGATGGAGGGGGATCTGTGATGATTGGGGCGGGGGGAGGGCTATATCTTGGAAATCGTATACTTGCGAAACAGTTTCCGGAGGGTAATGCCATCTTTCGGGTTGATAATGCACCAATTCACACAGCTAAATTTGTTATTGAATGGCACGAGGAACATTCTAGTGAAGTTGAATATCTTATCTGGCCACCAGAGTCAGCAGATCTCAATATTATTGAACATTTATGGTGCACTTTAGAAAAGCAAGGAGTTGATCTCCTCCACCGTCACCACTACAAAACCTGGAGATTATTTTAACTGAAGAAGGGACAAAAAATTCCTTTGGAAATAATTCAAACTTTGTACGAGTCCATACCCCATAGAATTCAAGATGCAATTACTGCCAAAGGCGGTCCTACCCCATATTAAAATAAATTTGTTTCAAATTTTAAGATGTTTAGGTTATTTTGTCCAACCTCTGTATATGTTAGATAGATAGATAGTAAGATAGATGGTGTTGTGATGATATATGTGAAGTGATATAATTGGAGGAACAAGTGAGCAACTGTTTTATTTACATTGATTTTTATACGCTCACTTCATTAAAATATAACTAATTATTCGCAGAACATTGCTCTTTGATTGTGCATATATAACATACTTTTGAATATTATTCCATTGTACAAGGTACACTGTATAAATACTGTATTCAAGAACATACATTTATAAAAATCCTTAATTTCTTACATATTTTCTTTTCGTTTTTTCTTCTTAGCAGTTTGTAGTTTTCTTCTAAACACGCTAATCCCATTGTGTGTTCAATCTGTATTACTTCCTATATATAATGTTAGTTCTAGAAATACAATTTTCATACCAGCAGTTGACGAAATACATGAAATTAATTTAGATCTATTCAAAACTTTATAAATGTTATGTTCACAGTAGATTATATTTTTCTTTCAAATTGTAACTTCTACATTTATACATTCTTTTTTAAATAATAGGCAAATATTAAGCTTCCCCTGTGTATTGGATGCATTTTTAAATATCTGTAATCTCTCAATATATTTTACTAAATATATGTGTTAATATTGCATGTTAAGCATATTATATTTCAAAGTAATATAATATGAATGAAGCTATATTTCTTACAGCAGATTTATCCACTAAAGATGTATATTTTTAAAATTTAACAAGCTCGTAAAATATTCCATGTATTTATACTCTACGTAAACGAAGTGGCTCATTCTTAAATCCAAGAAAGAAGTTTCGATTAAATATATCTGGATATAAAATGTTTATGACACTTTTTCTTTTATATTTTAGTAACTTTGCATTGTCTTTTTGTTAATTTAAATAGGTTATCCCAATGGTTATATACTGGGCTATTCAAAAATCCAGTTAGCTAATCCTTGAAACTCATTTAAACTGTAAAGAAACTTTACTTCACTCTCTATAATAAATATGATACCACAAACTTATCTCATTTATATATATATATATATATTTGTATGTATATATATATATATGTATAGTATACATATATATATACATATATACATATATATACATATATATATATATATACACACATACATATGTACATATATATATATATATATATGTGTGTGTGTGTGCGTGTGTGTGTGTGTGTGTGTGTGTCTTTTTCTCTCATTCTTGCTCTGTGTATAAATATTCATTATATGTATATATAAAATATTCCCATGTTTGCATACAAATACACACGCTCACAAAACCCCACAAAAACACACACACACACAAAAGCACATATGTAATGGGAGTTGGGTAACAAAAACATTGATAAATTATTTGATACTTCTATGGGTTCCTGTGAGAGCACTCTGTTGTGTATATAATAATTTTACACACAAGATTTCTCGAAAATACTATTCACCGCTATATGTTTAGGAACTTACAGGGATTACATTCAATAATGTGGTATAATCCTGTTTTTACTGAACCCTAAAAACCAATATATCAAAGAAGTTCCCGGAATTATTGTTGTACGCATTACAAGATATGAAAAGTTAATATTGTTAAAGTTAGCTACTCTGCTTATAAAACCTTATCAACTCCTATGAGTTGCGACATTGTTGTAAAAAACAACTTACTATTACAAACGACGTGAAAAGAAATCTCATAACTAACTTGATGGAAGCATTCCGTCGGTTACGACGACGAGGGTTCCGGTTGATCCGAATCAACGGAACAGCCTGCTCGTGAAATTAATGTGTAAGTGGCTGAGCACTCCACAGACACGTGTACCCTTAACGTAGTTCTCGAGGATATTCAGCGTGACACAGAGAGTGACAAGGCCGGCCCTTTGAAATACAGGTACAACAGAAACTGGAAGTAAGAGTGAGAGAAAGTTGTGGTGAAAGAGTACAGCAGGGATCACCACCATCCCCTGCCGGAGCCTCGTGGAGCTTTTAGGTGTTTTCGCTCAATAAACACTCACAACGCCCGGTCTGGGAATCGAAACCGCTATCCTATGACCGCGAGTCCGCTGCCCTAACCACTGGGTCATTGCGCCTCCGTACTAAACTACACATGTGCGAAATCTCTACGGCATTATGGAACAACTGAATATGTGTGTGATTGTGTGTGTGATTGTGTGGACGCCCCAAGAGGATGAAGTAGGCTAGCCCAATACGTAGATATAGAGGGAGAAGTCTAACCATCAAGGGAGACTAGAACGGAGTAGAGTAGAGTAGAGTTGAGTAGTAGAGCCATCCGAACGTGCAATATAAAAGTGGCGACGAGGATTTCGTAGCTCACACGGCCACTTTGTAGTATTGCGATATAACACTGTGTGTGTACTGAAAATGCGAATCCTGCAGCGTAGACTTCCATTTACTAAATACGAATTGTGTCTGCTTTACGAAGATTTCTGTCGAAACGTTCGACTGCGGGCGAATCTGCTGGGTCCATTCCTGGTTTACACTCTCAGTTGCATCGCCACGAAGCTTTACAGTGCACCGTGCTATCATATGTGTCTATCAATTTATGCAAACACGATCATAAAATCCCTTTATTGCATTGGCTTGCTAAAGAATTATTACTGGCGTATGTTTTCTTCATAAAACTTCCTAGTCTCTTCCAAAATCAATAACTTAGTTATACTGATTGGAGTATTATATAAGCATTTTTAACTCTAAAAACGAACACATTGCGTGGAGAGACCCAGAAAAAAATGAAGTGGCAACAAGTATTCGACCTTCTTCCTTCTTCATACTCACACAAGTATTTGTGTCTGTGCTTTATATGCTTCATATTATAGTATAAGGAAACAATAAGAGGTCAATTCTAACAGTATTTTCCGCTGGCACTGTACATGCATTTCGATGTCTCAGACTATTTTCATTAGAACATCGAGCAGTACCAAATCATAAACCACATCACAAGCGTCTTAATTCTTGCACCGTTTCGTGGCGTCTATTATACATTTCAGTGTAACGTGTCAACTGCTGTAATTTTCGGCTTGATGTCAGTAATTGAGTTTCATCATGCAAATTAAAAGAAAAAGACACCCAAAATGAAATATGTAATTTTTTACGACGAGTATGAAAAGAATATTGAATGTTAAAATTTAATCCATTCAGAAGCGTTGTTCATAACAGTTATACACATTGATTTTGATTTTAGAATAAATTGAGAAGTTTTATGAAGATATAAACTTTTAAAGTAAGAAGAAATTATGAATCTTTCTTCAAAATTTACTTCTTCGATATTACTTAGGGACATTTTTCAGACTTTTGCATATGAACATACATATCATGTGTATTTTTTATCTTTGCGTCAGCATGTTTGAGAGTACTTGTATTTCATTGCATGACACAAACACACTTACACACTCAGACACACACTCATAGATGCATATATATGTGTGTATGTGTGTTTTTGTGTGGGTGTGTATGTGTGTAGAAATCGCTGGTAGAAATGACGAGAAATGGAAAACGGATGCTAGGAAGGGTGCAGACGTGATATTTCCAGGAGAAGTGGATGACCAGAGTGAACTGACATGCATGCACATAATGTTAGTTGATTTGGATTGCGCCGTACTTAGTATAACAACGTACCATGAAGGTGGAAAGGTTTGCATATAAGCTGAGAGCTTGAAATGACACCTGGCTGTGCATGGTGACCAAAAACTGTCTCCTGATTTTGTTTGGTGCAATCATGTATGTAAACACTTGTGCCTAAAAATGTACATCACTTTCCAACTTGAAAAGTCACATCCGTGTTACTCACACACGAGTTTCTTCAATTGTTCAAGCGACGGTTAAACCGAAAACAAGGAAGCAGCCATCGTTTATGTATGTGTAATAAAAATGTAACCTATATAACGGTTACATAGGGCAAAATGGTATTTAGAATATGTCCTACAAATATCCTACTGCACGTTTTAATGATTTGAAAATTTGGCACAAAGCCAGTAGTTTTCTGGTAGCGAGTAAGTCGATTACATCGACCCCAATGTTCAACAGGTGTACTTATTTTATCACCCGCGCGTGGATAAAAGGCAAAATCGTTCTCGAAGAATTCTAACTCAGAGCATAAAGACGAATGAAATACTGCTAAGCATTTTGTCCGGCGTGCTGACGATTCTGTCAGCTCACCGCCTTAATTTCAGTGACTTGATTAAAAAGAAATTTTAATGCATCCATGGTTTTATTATTTGTCTTTTTGATAACACGACCTATCTGAATAATTTGTCGCTCTCCTATTCCAAATTCATGCAGTAGTAGAGCATATTAATCTTGTAATTCTTTTGCTTTTGCAAAATCGTAAATACTGAAAACTTACACTTCTCCATGAATCTAATGTTATTACTGTACAAAACAAGCAACCCACATATATACAAACAATATGAAGAAAACATATATAACGATAAAATGACATATAACAACAAAAATATTAGAAACTTGACGGTTTTCTTTCTTCGGATGTATAAGCTTCTTTCCTTGTTTCCTTTTCCGAGATAACTCTATCAAATTTATCCATGAAATATGTAATTAGTTTACTAATCATCTATTGAAGGTTGTTATAGCATGAAAATCTCGTTGACAAAAAGAGACAGCAGAGAATAAAACATACTGAGAACATCAGATGAAAATCTTGCGAATGCCAAAATTTACATTGCGTATATTTTTTGCAGTGTATCAACCAGAAAACGTGCATAGATACATTCAGGAATTAAATGAAATATCAATAAATACATATCACATATCAAGAAAATCAACTGACGTTTGGCATTGTCACTAACAATAAATTACCTACGTCATTTCTTGTAAACATATGCGTGTCTATGGAGGCGTATGTATGTGGTTACGTTAATATATTCACATGTGTATAGGTGTATATACGTGTGTGCCTGTATACCTGTATACATACATATGCATGTGTATATAAATATATATACATATACATATATATACGTATACATATATAGATATATATATACATATACATATATACATATATATACATATACATATATATATATGCATATACATACATATATATATATACACATATACATACATACATAGATATATATATATATATACATATACATACCTAGAAATATTTACATACACACACACACATATATATATAGCATAATTTCATACACACACTCCCGAAAAAAGTGTGGAATCGATGAGAGATAAATAGATAAATAAAAGAATATATCTCAAGCTATAATTATATTCTCTTATGTATGTTAAAGAAATGCACACTTACACACACATACACACACACACATACACGCGCACTCACACACACACACACACACACACACACACACACATATATATATATATATGTATATATGTATATATATATATATATATATATATATTAAGTATATAATTATAAAAATATGATTATAATTAAAGGAGCTTGAATACCAGCGCCTATACGCTAGAAGTAGATGTCAAATATCTGCAATCCACTCTAAATTTGTTCTCTGTTTATAACCCCAGTTCAAATGCGGGGTAATGAGGATGAAAATTTACAAAATATCGGATTATAAATAAAGGGGTTACAAATAGAGAACAAATTTAGAGCGGATTGTAGATATTAGACATCTACTTCTAGCGTATAGGCCCTCGTATTCCAACGCTCTTCATCACACTTTATTATAATTATAGTTATGTACTTAAAAATTAATTTTACCGATAAGGTTATTCTTATGCGCTAACCACTGGCATAATCATTTTAAAGATTATATCCTCAATTTATAATTATACACACACACAGACACATATATATGTATTAGAGTGACCCTTACAATAGGTAAATTTTCGAAAGTTAAAATTTCGCTGCTCCCATCCCCTTAATCCTGCTCCAATAGAGATAAAAACGGGGTGTGTAACATCTCAGCTTAATCGGACAACTGTTAATCGATTATCAAACACATTTAATTTTGTTCAAAAGCGGTATACTATTCCCTTTCTCGGCTATTTTCTTTATTCTTTTTAGAGAAATTTATGTGGACACATCCAGGCAACCCCAACAGATGTTTAAAAACGTTTTGAATCAAATTTACTAATAGCTAATTTGAAAAATTCCTGAAATAAATGAAAAACTTAAGAAATAGTAGGTTTTCTTAATAAAGCACACAACTATAAGAGAAACGCATTTTTATTTTCAACAATAATTTCTATAGAATCAAAAGCCTGATGTGAACACTGAATATTGAAGTTTGAACATTATTTTTGCATAAGAGAAGATTTAGTGGCAGTTGTGTATATTTTACTGTAATGGTCTTTAAAACAAATTGTTTCTTAGTTTCATCTTTTGTGAAAATGCAATTGTAATCCTGAATGAGTTTGACATCTTTTTTCTGTAACATCATTCACAACTGTCTTCTCGAGTTTTTCAAGTCCATTTTTGTAACTAGGGTCATCCTTCCATGTTGAAGGATCTTTGTCGAGGAAATCAATGCTGATAGAAAATCTCGTGAAGAAAGATCTTGTACCAGGTGTTACAAAAGACGAAATCTCAAAAATTTATAAAGGAAGAAAAGTCATTTTGGTGCAGAATGTACCTCTTCAGTTGATTTTTTTCTTCTTCCTTTTTTCACCTGCATGAGCAATATTTGCCTTAACCTCTGTTGAAACATTGTCATCAAATATGCATCCTGCCTCAGCTTCGAGAGCTAAATCCTAGAGATGGTTGGAAAATTTTTTCGTAGCAGCCTTACTGATTTCTGGATCAATTTCCTTATAACTAATTAGTTGAAGCATGAATAGGAAATCATAATAAGATGCTTAATGGTTTCTTATGATAGAAAGCAGGCTCGAACATACACTCGAGCAAGAAAAATAAATATTCTTCTTAAAGCGTTCTTCTTCCCAGGAGAAAACTGAAATTGATCTTGAAACAGGTATATCCGGAATGCGTAAATTGCTTTTGACATTCACCTAGCAAGACTTACAGTTCCTGGTGTACGAAACGATATTCCGTTCATCAGAATGCCGCCAAGAAAGGTCATCGTAACTCCAAAAATTCTCGGTAATCAATTCGCTGTTGTTTCTGCGTAGAAAGGTGGTATTCATGAAATCCAAGAATGGCAGAGCGGACATCATCAGGCAATTCATTCCTACCAGTTATGTAAACCTTCTTGTGAGTTTCGTCTAGGTTTCTTTAAATCTTTTGAAAAACACTATGCCTGGACCAGAAGTTGCATCCATCGGTAAATCAAAACAACTCCTAAAAGCTACCTCAAAAATATAAGTACAGCAAGGGAAGTACAACAGGTCGTGATTAAACAGTCTTTCTAGATTTATACAGGCACCATTTCCTCCACCTGCGGTGCTTACTGTCATATCACAGCAGAGTGTCTGAATTTTGTCGGTTATACCCCGCTTTCCCACTGCTTGGTAAACAGCCATGGCTTGCTGTTCTCCTGAAGACATTGCCTTGAAAAGTTGCTATTATTACCAGTCTATCAAGTGCTGAGAGGAACTTTCCATCTCAGTGCAAACACTAATTCTTTACAGTCGTTTAGGTTAAATTTGTGCTGTATTTCTGTGTCTTGCTTCTCTAAATTTTGTTCTAAGACGTGAAAATAAGTGTACAAATCAAATCTTTATATATAAAAGTGAGGTTGTGTGCTGTCTGTCTCCTACGATTTAGATTCCTAACTACTCCCACATTTTGCGGTGCAGTTTAACCAAAACCGGCTATCTTATAGTCTTGATTCATATCGAGCCCTTCTGAGTATTAGCGCGCGTCTACGATGAGTCTACGATTTAAAAAAAACAATTACCATCAATTTTTCCCATTTTTCAATGCATTTTTGGCATATATAAGGGAAGTAACTCTCTAAAAATTTATTATTAAATCTCAGAACGTAAAAAGCTACAGTAACACCCCCCCCTTTGAGGTTAGCCATATTAAGATGGCTATTATACTTTACATCTCTAAAAATGCTTATATAGTTATTTCCCTTACGAACCCGAGCAACGCCGGGCGATACTGCTAGTAACATTATAAAAACGGAGAGGTTATAAATATGGCATTACAACTTTGCCAGGGCTACTAACACAACATGGGAAAATCTGTATCATAATTCGCCACAACAAAATGAATGAGTGCTTATAAGTTATTCTTGGTAATGTTATTACAAGTTATTACAAATAAATTAACTTATATTTACAAACGCGGACAAGTGTTATTAGTTTACTGTTTATTACAAATGTATATTTTTTGATATTTTATTTCTCTACCTTACCATTAGGTGCAGTACAATTATTTCAATGGACGAACGCAACTCACAACCTCATTCGCTCATGGCTGGCCGCCGACTGAATGACGGCGAAAAAGAGGTGTTTGCCCTGTATCTGTGCTCTATCTCCGGCATTGCCAGTTGCCTTCCCCATTATATTTATTGACACTTATACTGCCATTACCAAGATTAAGTCTGAACGAGTTTTTAATTTAAGAGAAAATTATATTAGAGAAAAACATTTTATCAGAAAAAACAAAATGACTTTCCGGGCGAAAACTTCAAAATTTCATAGTCGATGAGGGTCGCCTTGCTTTTGTTCGATTGAGCTAAAATTTTGCATAGATAGTTATTTTGATAATTGGAACAAGATATGGTGGTGGGAGCTAGTCTTTTAGAAAGTTGAAAAATAATGGCCACTCTAGTATACACACATGCATACCTATATATATATATATGTGTGTGTGTGTGTGTGTGTGTGTGTGTGCGTGCGTCTGTGTGTATATATATATATGAATATAATATATAAACACACACACACACACACACACACACACACATACACACACATATATATATATATATTTATCTATTTATTCCCTCCACCTAACAATAACAAACTGCCTACCTCTTCTTGACCACCAAAAAGCAATTGTCTTCTAATTTACCTAAAATCGCATCCCATATATCTGTTTCTATTCATTTATTTATTTTCTCACTGATTCTTCTCATTTCAAAAAACACTCTGGCCTTTTGACCACTCCCCTAAGAACAATAGCTTGTGCCCTGTTTATCTCCTAAATACCAACCTACCCAAAAAACGTCCCCCACTACCACTCCATTAAATCTGCCTAAATGCATAAATACCAGAACTTATTTTGACAGCCAGCTTCCTGAAAATTTCATCTGAATGAAACAGTTCTAGACCTGTAGAAGCTCCTTCTATAAAATAAATATATATAAAGAGAGTAAAAGAGTTAAAGAGTTATATATATATATATATATATATGTGTGTGTGTGTGTGTGCGTATATATACAGAGAGAGAGAGAGAGAGGGGTGAGAGATAGAAGAGGAAGGGGGATCGGATACTTTAATAATTCATTAGGTATATATATATAAGATATATGCTCTATCTTGCAAATATTTATGTAACAGATGTCCATATATAGCAGATATATTTTGAACAAATAACTGTTGAATACTATTGAATATTATAGAGAGCATATCGACTTTATCGGTGGAAATTGTACATTTCTTTCTTTCATAGAGTACTGCTGTAAGGAAAGAGGTGTGATAAAATGTAAGATGATTTTTGAAGTCGGTTGCTTATGAGAATTAAATAGCAAATTGCAAATCGATCATGTAGATTATAGATTGATGACTACTGCATATCATTAAAAATAAAACAGTTATGTAGTTTAGACGAATTTAACTATATAGAAATGAGTTAAATGTAATTAGAGGAAATCATCCTTAATTCGCGTAGAATTAAGTTCCTACGGACATATGGATGCAAAATCATAAAAACGGATAAGGTTGAATACAAAGAAGCCTCATTGAGTGACAATGAATCTCAAAGTTTCTCGCTGTAAAAATTTGACAGGCTTTTTTGTTGTTAGTGTATGACTTTACTCAGGAGAGTATGTTATATTTTAGGCTGTAGATGATAACTTTGATTATCAAGTTAGAAGGCAGCATCTTGTCGCTTTTGCGATTCCATAAGGTGTAGAAATGTTTGTTATATTGTCACATGAAGAGATTCACAATAACGTATAAATAGGTTTTTGTTCCTGCAGTAGTAATTAGGTACACTATTTTGAGCTGCTGAACTATTCTGTTTAGTGCATTTGCACTTTAGATAATACTGAAATAAATTTCAAATATTTGTTGAGGTTTTTATATCTTGAGAAATGAGAAATAGACGTGCATTGATTTCACAAGATCCCAACTAATTGAGTATTGAGGATACACATTAACATAATTCTTAACTGTTAAAACCTCCTGCAGTCTGAATAAATAACAATATATAACGAAGTGTATATTCGTGTGTTTGATTATTTCTGTAGTAGCATTGTGTAAAATTATCTGTGTGTTGTTTAGAGATGGGTAAAGAGTTTATTGGCACGATTAGCTTGTTGCCTAAATTACAAGATCTGACGGATGTGATTAAGTTTAATCTTGATACGTTGCAGTCTATTTAAATTAGGGTTTTTGTAGGTGTTACATATGGAGTTAGATAGAAATAGATGATATATAAGTTGACACAGTTCATAAATATTTCCTGTTCTTTTTGATGGAATATCTTATAACTATTTTCGTATTTTGCTTTGTAATCTTGCTTCAATCTTTTAGTCTTATTTAATTTCCTTGTGACGATAAACACCTAATCATCAAGTGGTTTCCAGCCTTTTCTTTCTCTACATACAAAAAGTTCTTTTGTAACCTAATTACTTGCTAAATATGTCTCCTATCCTCGGCAATCTCAGACTTTTCTGTTGAATAGAGAGATATTTCTATTCGATATATCTATTTCTTAATATTTCGGTATCTTATAGCTTTAAAGCTTTCGATGTATTAGCTGGATATATAACAGACTAACGTCTGATGCATATATAAATACGTACATATATGTGCATATGAACTCACACACACACGGGCACACATTCACAAACACACACACACGCACACGCACACATAATACAAACCTCAGTACCATGTTAAGATACGGCAAATTATACATTTATTAAAACTGGATATTTTATGCACCAATATATGTGTCTTGATGCAATTCTTTAGAGTTCTAAAAAAGCATAAACAAATAAAATACACGCATCAATTTGGATTTTAAAATTAGCTTTGTCTAACGATGTACGCTAAGATTTTAGCTTCATTACATAAAAATATTGGGAGTGGGGCTGTTACATTATAGAGTTAATAGAGTAAATAGAAATGTCAGTATACCTAGAAACTAATATAATAACAAATAAATAAAACTTAAACATTGAAATCATTATAATTTACCGATATAGGTAAAGAAATCTAGTTAAATGTAAGTCGCACCTTGAAGTCAGGTGTGTATTAATGTCAACAATACATCAAAGTGGAAAATAATTCTGGTTTAATGATTCTTGCAGTCTATTAAAATTATATTCTGTAGCTTTAGGTGAGCATAAACATGTAGCAATTAAAGGGAACGTGATTGGAAGACTTGTTATTGTAGGATAATTTACTTTCTTTTATGAAAAGGCAGGAACAGGGTAGAAAAGTTAGGAAGGAATTTATAAGCATGCGGATGTATAATGGGTACAAAGGAAGGTATGAACAAAAAATAACTGTACATTTCTACAGGAGATTAAACAAAAATCTGGATTCAGTTGCTTTTCAAACTTTACGTAATTAAGCGTACATTTTTACGAATTGACACCTTTTCAAAGAGAAAAATATCGCTGCAATTAAGGAGGTATTCTGAAACTTTATAAAGGTTTCAGACACTTTGAAATTACTATGGAGAACATAGAAATATTAAGAGTTGAACAACGAAATGAAGAAACTTCATATGTTATTGAGAACTACAGGCGTATGGCACTCCTATATTGATTTTAAAAAAGGGTGGAATTCAATAAATTGTATATGTTATAAAGAATATAGAGTACTTTTATGTATGTATACTAACACATACATACATACAGACACAAACACACACGTATATTTATATATATTTTTTTCCTCTGTCTTCCCTTCTTTGGATCTTTTCTTTTCCTATGTTTCTGACGAAGAGCTCCGCTCGAAACGTTAAACCCTCCTTCTTTCCTTCCTTCCTGAGGGTCCAATAATGCTAAATTTGTTCCATGTCCTCGCGTTGTTGTGTTTTCTCTTTGAGTTTTCATGTTTGGATTAACTATATATATATATATATATATATTTGTAAAAAATGAAGTTCGAAAATGCTGCTATATTATACAATTTTTAATTTTTATATATACATTATAACATGTTTCAGTTCCTGAAATGAACCTTATCAAAAAAAGTTATATATAAAAAAAGACAGCTCATGCCGTCAAACACAAGAAATTCATTTATAATACACAACGGAGTCAGACATCTTAGAGTTCATGTATAGTTGATATATAGTTTGAAGTAAGTTCATTCATGCTATATGTTCAAAGTGTTCGATGCAGTGGCCCACGTTGGCGATACGTATTCAATACAAAAAACAGATCAAAGTGGTGGAAAGCAGTCAATACAGAAGATTGATGTTTCCGAAAGAGCGAGGAATTCATTTTTACCTTAAGCAATTGTGATGACCCATGCATATATATGCATAGATACGTACATACTGTGAGATTTTCGAGAAGTTTCAATGACTGATATGAGTGACATTGAGTGACACACACACACATATATATATATATATATATATATATGTGTGTGTGTGTGTGTGTGTGTGTGTGTGTGTGTGTGTGTGCGTACGTGTGTCTGTAAGTTTGAAAAGGATCACACGAGTTTGATATATATGGAAAAAGTCAAGATAGAAAATGCTAAAATAACTTTATAAAAAAACATTTCAGTACCGGTTTCAGTAATTGAAACGTTTTCAGCTGTAAGCATGGAAAACAATTAAATTTTGGAAAAATTAAAAGACAAGTTTTTCTTAAAGAATATTTGTATAGTGTTAAAATTCTAGTGGCATTTTCCTTGTTTCTGCCTCTCTCTGTTTCTCTTGTTTACTCTTGTGGGTTCCACGTCGTTGTGAATTCTTTTGAAGAAGGAGAAGAAGAAGAAGAGAAGAAGAAGAAGAAGAAGAAGAAGAAGAAGAAGAAGAAGAACAGAAGAGAAGAAGAAGAAGAGAAGAAGAAGAAGAAGAAGAAGAAGAAGAAGAAGGAGAAGAAGAAGAAGCAGAAGAAGAGGAGGAAGAAGAAAAAGAAGAAGAAGAAGAAGAAGAAGAAGAAGAAGAAGAAGAAGAAGAAGAAGAAGAAGAAGAAGAAGGGGAAGAAGAAGAAGAAAAGAAGAAGAAAAAGAAGAAGAAGAATGTGGGAGTGTCATGACAGTAGTATGTTAAATGGCCGGTTGGCCCGAAAGTGACCCGCTGTGGATGTTAGTAGTAATTGTTGGATTCGTGAAGCATCTCTTTCGAATGTTTTGTTTATAAAATGTGTGTAGTTGTTATTCTAAACAGCAATAGTGGTAAAGTTAAGAAGGAGGAGGAAGAAGACAATGAAGAAGAAAGAGAAGGGAGTATAAGAAGAAATGTAGATAGTATGAAAACAGTAAAATGTTAACTGGTTAAGTGACCCAAAATTGGCTCGTTATGGGACTGTTTATTAATGAATTTTTGGCAATCTCTTGAGTGTATCAACTACAACATGTATCGGTGGTGTATGTTTCACTTATCACTGTTATTTATGACATTGTTCGTGCGTTTGTACTGGTTTTAGCTTCAGGGTTTTAGGGTTAGGGTTTTAGGGTTAGGGTTAGAATTTTAGGATAAGGGTTACGGAAAAAGTGAAAATGAAGAAATTGGAGGGGGAGGGTTAAGTGTTAAAAACTTTCAAAATTCCGATTTTTGGCAATTTTCCGCATACGAAAAGCTGGGGTTTGGGCCAAAAATATTTTTAAAAAATAATAATTTGTGATAAAATGGGGGCGGGAGGAAGTCTTTCGGATATAGTAGCTGAAAAACAGGAAAAAAAATAATAAAATGCAGTAGAAATGCACGAACGATTGTAATGGTGTCATGAAGTAAACGTGCTTCAAATACACTCGTTTATTCATACGAACGTAACTGAGATAAAATATGTCATAAATAACAGTGACAAAAGCGATATACACCGCCGGAACAACAGCAGTGACTTTATTCAGCTGAATACACGTCATTCATTGGCTGAAATTAGCGAAATACGACAAATTTTACACGAAATAACTTAGTAAACAGAAACTTTTCTCAACAACGCTAAGAGTAAAACATTTTCTATATGACACATTCTACCAGTATCCGAAACTTCAAAGTATTTAGTTAAAGAAAATTAATTAATTGAGCTGCCCATGAAAAGGAAAACATCCTTTATATGTTTACGAAATCACATAATAGCAATTTATGCAAAATTAACAATGAGTTACCCTAAGTTTTTTATTTTAAAAAGCCGGAGATTCCTTTCTACATTTTGCAGTGAATTTCATCATTACCTTTAATTTTTTTAAATATTATTGTAACTGTAAATTGAAAATACGCTGTTTTCTGTTAAAGTAAATTCAAAGAAATTAATTCTTTTGTTCGTTTTCTTTTTAATTTTTTGTATTATTTTTCACTGTTTTCATAACTTTAATTTTATAATATAATATAATGTTTTCATAACTTTAATTTTATAATATAATATCTATGATTTAAAATATTTGGATAATGTGTTTTGTTAAGAAAAGAAAATTAAAAATGTAATATGATACTAAAACAAGACAGAAATGATGTTAGCTTCATACAAAGAAAGTCTTAAATTAAAAATACTAACTTAATTTAACAAATATTGAAAGAAAACGCAGAAAATATATAAATCTAAACAGAGCACAGACTATTTGATGAACAATTGGAGAAAAATGTTTATCAAATTCTAACTGAAGCTGAAATTTGGTTGAGAACTGAATTACTGAAGTCTAGAAGTGCCCGCGAGTAATTTAAGCTGACTTTGAGAATATATTCACCCACGAAAGAGGATGAAAAGTAAATATACGGAATTCAATTCGGTTGAGAGCTGAATTAGTGATAAAGCCTAGAACAGCTTGCGAACGATTAAAATTTGAACTTAAGTAAAACTTTGAAGGGCGGAGTCAGCTGGTATTTTACAAAGGTAAAGGAGACGTTGAACAGCAATGAAAACGGCTTAGAAGATGGGTTAAATACCTTTAAAAACCGGAGAAAAGTAGCTAAGAATCTGTTACAGAGAATCGCACCCATACATCCCGCAATCCGGTTGACCTCGCTGTACTATTAAGCTAAGCGACACATGATACCAATGGATGTCTTCTATAACGCGCTTAAAATGACAAAAATATTATTTTGGCAGTTGTAATTTTTTGATGAGCTTTCCTCCGTAAGACTCATCACATAGAGCTTTTTCATCTGGACACAATCAATGAATAGTTTTCTTTTACAATAGTCAAGATGTTTTGATTCAAATACAATTTTATTGGGCGGGGGGGGGGTTACTTATCAATTGTTTTGTCACTTAAAAAGACACGTTTTCTGTAACAAATAAATTTTAACCAAAAGATTTTTCTCAATGCGCACGTGCTTTTAAACCCAATTAATCAATACTTTTCTTTTAAAATTACTGAGATATTTTGACTCAAAGTCAATTTGTTCACCTCGTTCTCCTAGTCGTGACTTCACATATTTTGACATGTTTTTATTTTAACGTACCAAATTTCCATTACTTTATCTCAAAACATAGTTGAAGGCCAGACCATCTTTGCTAAAAAAAAAAACTGCATTCATTTGGTTTGAGAGACGAATTAGTGATCAAGCCTAGAAGTGCTGTGCTCGAGTGTAAATTAGATATTGACCTTCAAATATATTCACCTATTGCCGTGAGTGAATAATACCATTCAGCTCAGGGATTATGCAGACAATAATTGAATTTGTAATTATACTGTTCACCGGGGAAAGGAGGCAGATACGTTTCTTCTGAGTTTAAAAAAAATAATAAATGACAAAGACAGAACTGTTTATTTAATTCCTGCGTTATTTTAGAGCCTGCTATCATCATATATATATGACAGCCTGGTTGGAGGCCCAACCTTCTCCGGTCTCATACAGGGCTTAGAAGAAATATAGGACCGGTGCTATAAGTTTGTGAATCTGAGAAGAGTATAAAATAATAATTAAGTAATCCTCCGGTATTTTCTTTTACACAAAACCAGGAAATTTTCTGCCTCCCTCCCTCCGTGTATATATATATATATAATATATATATATATATATATACAAAAGGGTGGGCTGAAGAGTTGATAGGCTCACTATGAAGGATTGATACTAGAGCAGTGAAGTCTTGCATTAATAAATTTCAACACTTATTCATAAGCGGATTGTTTCTTTCCAGGTAATTTGACGCATGAATGTTCAAAGAATGCTTCAAGTGTAACTAGTAGCGACTTCTCCCGAAAATCGTCAAAATTTGGCATCAGGTTTTTATCAGATACCTGCAGAATATGGTTTAGCAGCCCCCCCCCCAACCACTAACAATGACATTAATACTGACATGGCTGCTACGTTAGGTGATACATTCATACTGGCGCTGTCAACTTCGAAAGTGCAAGCGTAGAGGACCACTTAAAAAGTACGTATTGAACGCCCGCCTCTAGAAATATGCCGACGTCTCCGGCCTACATAGGTAACTGTTTTTTTCTCCAATAAATAAAAAGAAACACCTTTTACTCACCAATGTAGTGTTATCCTAAACAGATTTTAAACTATACATCTACACCACGTGGAATCTCGCTAACACGATTATGGCTGAAACTAACCCCACCACAGATGAAACTATCAGCGTCACCACTGATGACCACCCTGTGCAACACGATGTTGCCGCAAAAACAATTTACACAGCCATCCGCAAAAAATACTGTTCTGAAACATAGAAATTCCGTATGTTATGGGGTACATACATGAACACCAACTCAAGGAATACTGGTGGAATATTCCCATCAAGCTTCGGTCAAATGTAAACATAACAGGCCGGATACTGTTGTTTGGGACTGAGGGGCAAAGGTATGTACCGTCATAGAGTTCAGCTGCCCTCCAGATATAAATATGTATGGACAACTGCTTCGAAACCTCCAGCTTCTATATCTAGACTACGAATTCATATTCATACCAATAATAATTGGAGCACTAGGTTTTGTTAGTAAATGCTTCAAAGAGAATATGGATAAACTAGGATTTTCAGGAGAGATATTTACCAGCTAACTCGTACAATATCAGTGCAATCTGAGAGTGGAACAGTAAAAATATGCAAGACTTTTCTCAAGTTCCAAATGTGAATTTGTCTGTGTTAACTATATTTCAAAGACGGAGTCTTGTATCTTTGTTGGAAACCCGCTCCCTCCTCAGTGATGCATGTATGTATACATATATGTATACAAACTTGTTACCAGCTCAAATAAGCTTGAGGCATATTGGAACCCGCAAGAAAGTTATTCACTGTATTTCGTAATGAAGAATATTTCTCGATGACAAGTTGTTGTAAATAGAGCAAGTAAGCTCAGAGCGTTCCATAACGAGATTATTGGATGCATGCAATGACTATTTCGGAGAGGTTATCTCCTCTCAGAAACAGAGGTCCGAAGGGTAGACGCTGTGAACTGACATTAGAAGTAGGTCCCTCTGATGATATTACCGTCGCGTTCAATGACTAGTTGCGCTATTCAACGGCTCACTATGAATAAAGTACGTTATTGGATGGAAGCACTCCGTCGGTTACGACGACGAGGGTTCCGGTCGATCCGATCAACGGAACAGCCTGCTCGTGAAATTAACGTGTAAGTGGCTGAGCACTCCACAGACACGTGTACCCTTAACGTAGTTCTCGGGGATATTCAGCGTGAGTGACACAGAGAGTGACAAGGCCGACCCTTTGAAATACAGGTACAACAGGAACAGGAAGTAAGAGTGAGAGAAAGTTGTGGTGAAAGAGTACAGCAGGGACCACCACCATCCCCCGCCGGAGACTCGTGGAGCTTTAGGTGTTTTCTCTCAATAAACACTCACAACGCCCGGTCTGGGAAGCGAAACCGCGATTCTACGACCGCGAGTCCGCTGCCCTAACCACTGGGCCATTGCGCCTCCACTAGTACGTTATTACAGCACTAATCAATGATATATATAAGAACCCAATAAAATTAAAGAGAGTTATAATTTTTGGAAACATATCTCTTATCATTATTTCTGTTTAATCATGATTGTCCTCTTTTAGATCAACCCTTTGATCTTCTAGATTGTCAATACAGTTTTAATTTGGAGCAAAATGTATTGAGAGTTTCATTTATGAAAGAGAACTCACATTATTTTTTTCTAATTCGATCTATGTAGCACTGCGTTGGGCTAGTAAAATCAAATCACAAATTACTGATTATCTCACATAAGTCAATCCAACGTCAAAACAATATGCATGTGCCCACGTACACTGAATATTGTCTTGTATAATCTATTGCCACACAAAACAAAAATATATGAAATATGTGCTGTTGAATTAATGATAATACATCCTAATGTGTTGATTTAAATTTAATTCCTGTGGCCCATATTCTACACTTTGTTGTATATAAATTTCTAACATAAAAAAAAGAATAGCAGTAAAGTGTTATAACCGGCTATCATTGACGTGTAATATTTAATCGCTAATTTACATGTTTAAAATTAGGAAACGAATCTCACTGCATTAACAGCTTTAACAACTGAATCAAAAATTTCATAAAAAGAGTATGTTGTATGTAGTAATAACGAAACCATAATTCCTGAAATATTTGAACGTAATATCTGAATATATATTGCTTTAAAGAAAGATACCAATAAATTAAAGAGATATCCATACTAAGAATCATCATCATCATCATTATCATCATCACCATCATCATCATCATCATCATCATCATCATCATCATCACCACCACCACCACCACCACCACCACCGCCACCACCACCACCATCATCATCATCATCATCATCATATTCATCATCATCACCACCATCACCATCATCATCATCATCATCATCATCATCACCACCACCACCACCACCACCGCCACCACCACCATCATCATCATCATCATCATCATCATCATATTCATCATCATCACCACCATCACCACCACCACCACCACCACCATCATCACCACCACCACCACCACCACCACCACCACCACCACCACCATCATCATCATCATCATCATCATCATCATCATCATCACCCCCACCACCACCACCACCACCACAATATTTAATATTGCTACGAGTACTAAGGCGGCGAGCTGTCAGAATCGTCAGCACGCCGGGCGAAATGCGCAACGGTATTTCGTCTGCCGCTACGTTCTGAGTTCAAATTCCGCCGAGGTCGACTTTGCCTTTTATCCTTTCGGGATCGATTAAATAAGTACCAGTTACGCACTCGGGTTGATGTAATCGACTTAATCCGTTTGTCTGTCCTTGATTGTCCCCTCCGTATTTAGCCCCTTGTGGGTAATAAAGAAACAGGGGAGCTTGCAGAATTGTTAGCACACCGGGAAAAAAATCTTAGAAACATTTTGTCCGTCTTTACATTCTGCGTTCAAATTCCGCCGAGGTCGATTTTACTTTTCAAACTTTCGGATTCGATAAAATAAGTTCCAGTTGCACACTGGGGTCGATGTAATCAATTTACCCGCTGTCCGAACTTGCGGACCTTGTGCCAAAACTTGAAACGAATATTACAACGTGCACTGAATACATCATCATTCAACAACACAGGTGAAGCATATTTCAAAACTCTCTCATTTCATTTCCCCTCCCTCTGTTTTGTTTAGCATTTCGTGCCAAGTTACCCAGAGACAGTCAACATCCTTTCTTGCTAATTATGAAATGGAAATAAAATGCGTTTAATAGTTGAAACTAGGCAATTATTGTTTGTTGCCATTATTTCGTAATGATTTTTCTGAAATCGATAATTTGTAATTTTGAAAATATACATAAAAATTGATAAAAGAGTAATATAAAGCCTATAGTTTTGCAAGGAATAAATTTTTTTATGGCTGAAGAAGGAGCCTGATATTCGCCTACTCTAAGGAGTTTTATTATAGAAACACAGTTACGTTCTGCCTCATTAGAGAAATAAATAAATGATTTATAATAAGGGGAAGCGTAATCCTATATCCTCATAACCAGAAGGATTGAATAATCATAAAGAGATTAACATGTGATGCTTGTGGACATATTTATTTCTCAGATTTATAAAGTGAAATAAAAGGAAATTCCTCTGGAGAATAGCTAGAATGTCATAAACGAGAAGGATAAAATCTAATGGACATGTTAACCGACAGGCATGTCATCTACGTAATGGTTTGAAAATGAACTTGCAGCATTTTTAGCGAGATGACTAATGAGCTAATCCATGCATGGAAGGTATGTCTAAAGCCTTCTCATTTAGAAATCAGCGGCAGACTAGCTACTATTATTCTGGACACATTATCAGCGTTAATATTTTATAAGCGTTCATTGAAGATGACACGCATACATTTTCATGGAATTATGGTTGCTGTCTTGTTTACAAACAACCTCTTATATATATTAACTTGTTATCTATTGCGAGAGGGGGAAATTAAGAACTTTTGAAGCATATATATTTCATGCGTTCACTACTACAGTGAAATTAATTGTTGCCTTAGTTTATCCTCAAAAATCTTAATCATCATTATCGTCATAGTCGTTGTCTCTGTTATAATTCTGATTATTCCCCCGTCTCCTCATTATTATTATTTTTCAACAACAACATTAGCTTCTCTATCGTTACATTGTCATTTTAGTTTGAAATTTCAGTGTTTCAGTGTTGTACAGATTTGCATGATTTTTGTACCGAACCATGCCTGGCTCATAAGAGCCGGTTTCCCGGTTTCATTGGCGTATAGGTTCCCCACCTTGACGGAACGCGGGTCCGTCGAAGGTGAGCTGCAAGATGCAGGAGGAAACAGTGAGAGAAAGTTGTGGCGAAAGAGTCAGCAGAAGTTCGCCATTAACCTTCTTCTGCCAGAGCCACGTGGAGCTTAGGTGTTTCGCTCATAAACACACACATCACCCGGTCTGAAATTCAAACCCGCGATCCCTCGACCGCGAGTCCGCTGTTCTAACCACTAGGCCATATGCCTCCACAGAGTGGAGACAGATTTGCATGCAATTACTCAAGTAATAAATAACCATATACAAATAGTGATTTTTCAATGAAGTCAAATGAAATAGCTGTTTTGTGGTTCTTGCACTCCTCGCGTAACAATAGTGTTGTGGCAAGAGTCGAAACAATTACTCTCACAAACACAAAGACGTTCGAAGCACTTCCCCTCCTCTCCTTTCCTATTTATCCTGGTTCATTACCTACACATCAAAGTTTTCCTTCCACTGGATCTTTTATTCATGGAAACATAAACAATCCAAGTATACTGCAAACATGGCTCTGCAGACTGTGATGCTTCAAATCAACTAACCGGTAGGTGGTCTGCTATTTTATGAGGTTCCCATCGAGACAATACATGTTTCATTTCTAGTCTATAAATAACTGACTAAAATAATATCAACAAGATAAAAAAACTTAAATAACCTTAGTGAATTATTTTCTGTGTGCGTTGGAATGGCAAAGAAAATAGCTCAGAAACGAAACAAGTCCATTGAATACGTGAAAGGCATGCTATTCTATACTACTACCAATCAAAACTCACGTTACCAGAATGTTTTTATATTTCTACTTCTAACATTCTCTCCCGGTATTTTTAAGCAACCTCATATCTAAAATGTTTCAAAAAGCATACCCCAGAGAGGCAACAATTTCTGTTTTGTGCTACTAAATATTCTGCACTGAGGCAGTGACTAATCATCTACTCTACAATGTGTGGCTCACCATAAAGTACTCACGTTATGCAAGTAGAATAGAAAGCTATTGTTTATTTATTGAAGGTACTGGTGCAATGAAATATTCTTTTGTACTCTAGGCATAAAGCCAGAAATTTTGGGATGAAGGGGCCAGTCAACTAGATTGGCTGCAGTGCACAACTGGTACTTAATTTATCGACCCCGAAAGGAGGAAAGGCAAAGTCAACCTCGGTGCAATTAAATATTACAATCCAAGGTAAACATATATATTCGTTCTTTGTCTTTTCTACTTGTATCTTAGTCATTATTTATGAATTAACAAGTTATTTACCACCTCTGCTAATGACAAGCTACTGTGTCAGTATCTTCACGCATTATTGCCTGACTGTGATAAAATATCAATTCAATTGTTTCAGTGAAGGAATCACGTTGTCTCAAAACTCGTCACGGTTTCTTTTATTTTTAACGTCATCAAGAAAACGAAATTTAACCGTTTCATCAATTCTATCGACCACACATTTTCCTTTCTTTCAGTGAAGAAGGTACAGTGTTATGTCTTTCACAGTCCTACAAATAAGGTGGAGTATACACGATTAATTTTTCTTTTCATTTGTTCAAATTTAGCGGGCTTATGTTTTAAAATAACATTGGTTGATGTCTAATAGTTCTATGCTTATTAGATGTGGATGTAGTACTCAAATAGGATGTGAATAGGTTTAATAGTTGTTAACGGCAATTGCGCTGATGCTGCGGTGCTTCCTGTTTGAGTTGGGTGGTAATTGTCATGGATATCACTCCTTACCAAGCACCAGTTATAGACATGTTAAATAACTTTGCATCGTATAACTATACCTATGAAAATATCAATAATCATTAAGATATAGTTCAAAATCTCACTAATATGCCGTAACTGAAATATTCAAAATAGATTTTAAAAATACTGACAAAATTCTTCTGGAAAATAATGGGGATCTTTTCAAATTTGTGGCCAGGACCCCAGATCTTTCTAGTTAACTAAATAATTTGAAACTTTGTGTACTCATAGAGTGGAACTAGTTTATTCGCCAGTTGGAACTAGTTTATTTGAGAAAAATCTATTTTATGACTTTAATCGTAGATTAAAACTGCGAATTTTAACCAATGAGATTGCTTGTTTTCATATCTAAAACGTTACTGCGATCTGTTAGTGTGACGTTGAAAGCAGTTTTGTGACGTCTGCTATTTCTAAAAAGCTTTGTGTGTGGTAAAGTAATTTTTTTACTTTACCATATTTTTATAAATTATATCGGAGAATCCATATTTTTATAACATATATCGGAGAATCCATGTGATTTTTCGTTGTTTTTCTCTTATACGTATGCGAATTATTTCTGAGTATGCATTGTCTGGGAGACTTTTTCTTGCAGTTGAGAAATTTTTGGCTGCTATTTCTAAAAAGCTCGGTGTGTGGTTAAGTAATTTTTTTACTTTACCATATTTTTATAAATTAATATATATATATATATATATATATATATATATAATTTTTACTCGGTGTATGTGTATATGTATGTCTGCATGTGTGTGTGTATGTATGTGTGTGTGTGTGTGTAAGTATGTGTAAAAAATTACATTGAATCGGCCATACATACATACATACATACACATACACAGATACATACACACATACATTCAGGCATATACACATACACCGAGTAAAAAATTTCAGTTATCTCTCTCTTTCACACATTACTCTCTCTGTCTCTTCACACACACTAACAGAAGCACTTCACTTACACAACATACTGTCTCCCACACCCCATCAAACACACACACACACATGTACATCAATGCTTCCCCTAGACGGTAACTTCAAAGACAAACTTTTGTTATTAGAAGGTGGCTGACTATAGCTTGTTTACATTGTTTAATACGTCACGAAATTGGTGGTCGAGACGGAGTAAATAAAATAAAGCCGAATGACGGAATATCATTGGTTAAAATTCTAATTATTAAACAACGTTTAACTTAGAAGTTACAATTCCGTTTTCATTCTGGTTTACAATTAAGTTTACTTTTGACACATTCTACCAGTATACGAAGTTTCAAATTGTTTGGTTCAGTAGGAAAAATTTGAAAAAACTGGCTTCAGAATAGAAAAGATCCAAATAATGGTTTATAAATCGAAATAAACAGGTTTAGAATACTCTCTTTACAAGTTTACTTTTTTATTTGTTTCAGTCATTTGACTGCGGTCATGCTGGAGCACCGCATTTAGTCGAGTAAATCGACCCCAGGATTTATTCTTTGTAAGCCTAGGACTGATTCTATCGGTCTCTTTTGCTGAACCGCTAAGTTACGGGGACGTAAACACACCAAATTCCGTTGTCAAGCGATGTTGGGGGGCAAACACAGACATATATACGACGGCTTCTTTGAGTTTCCGTCTACCAAATCCACTCACAAGGCTTTGGTCGGCCCGAGGCTATAGCAGAAGACAAGAAGACACTTGCCCAAGGTGCTTCGCAGTGGGACTGAACCCGAAACAATGTGGTTGGTTAGCAAGCTACTTACCACACATGTCAATATTACTTTCTCTTTAATAAGAAAATTGGTTACAATCCTTTAAAGATTCAGGAAACACAAGAGGCCGCATTGAATGCTTTAGGTATTCAAGTGGTTGACAGACAAAGGATTTAGTTGTTAACAGAAGTTATTAGAGGACAGAAAGTAAAATAATATGTGTATATAATATTACGGGGAAATGCCTTCAAGTAGTTCTTACTTATAGCACTAATATTAAACAAAGTCACGCAAGGGTTTCAACATAAGTTTTAGAACTTATTGACTAATTAAAGCAACATAAGAACAATATGAATCTAAAACATATAATACTGAAACGACTTACAATGATAAAACTCCACAGCGATTATAGCTCACATAGGAATAATAAAAAGGCAATCAATAGGATTCTATTAAGACCAGTAGAAAAAAATGGAGGGGGAAGGCAGGAAAAGGCACCAAAGAGAAAACATCACGATAAACCTGAGAACAAGAATTTCCACTGGTAATAGATGGAAAAAATAACTTAATCAATAAAAATGTAACGAGTTTCAGAGACAAATGTCACTTGAAGCGGTAGAAAAGAAAGTGACGAAAGCGCCACTTCTGTTGATTAATGTCTATAGCCTTTCGGAGGAAAATGAGCGCAGTAGTATTCTTCGTGTACATATATATATACATATATACATACATACATGCATACATACATGTATACATACATGTCTATATATATATATATATATATATATATATATATATATATATATATATAAATATGTATATACATATATATATATATATATATATAGACATGTATATACATATATATATATACATACATATATATATATAAACATGTATATACATATACATATATAATATATATATACATATATATATATAATATACATATATATATATATATATATATATATACACATGTACATATCTAT
>NC_042998.1:4583119-4600619 GCF_006345805.1 Octopus sinensis | reverse complement strand
CTACATCGAATGTTCAGGATGAAAATTCGCATGGATTGTATTTTATACTTTTTTGGCCACGTCATCATGTCTCAAAACATAGTAACAGAATTACATTTTCAGACAACTGATTATGATGCAAGCTACATTTCTCGCTTAATGCCGCAGAACCTTCATTACTTGTTATCTGTGTATTTTCTCTGCACCTCTGTCCTTTTTGCGTGTAATTTATTTTGTTGTTCCTGGATTTGGATAGCAAAAGATACTCTTCAACATGACAACTATTTTGCCGTTTATTGTTCGAAAACTGAACAATGACTCATTCTTACAACATAACTATACATGGACATGGGAGGAGTACTTAATCTAAAAGCACGTTATGCAAATTTTCTTAGTGTGCTCCCACGGTCGATAATCAAGGAATGAGTTCAGACCTCTCAGAGGCGTACTTTCAAATCCAGTTAGAGGAAGATTACACATAACTACTAACAATCAATACGCATCGTGGATTGTACAAGTCCAAACGACTGCCGTTTGGAGTAAAAGTGGCACCCGCCACATTCCAACAAATAATGCATGCAACGTTAAGTGGTTGCAAGTTCACCGTCGCATACCTCGATGACAGTTTGATAAGGAGCGAGTCTTGGATGCTACATGTCGAACACATAATGAAAGTATTCGAGAGAATAAGTGAATGCGAGATAAAACTGACAGAAGAAGAATGGGAATTTTTGAAGGAAAAAATAAAATACCTAGGTCAAGTAATCGACGAAAGTGGATGCAGACCGAACCCGACAATCGCGACGGTAATACGAAATATGCCCCCCCCCCTCCGTCGAACGTAACAATGCTGCCTAGGCTTCGTAAAAGATTACCAAGTATACATCCCAAATATACATATGGTAAAGGCACCACTTGATGAATTATTAAAAAGAAAATGCCAAATGTGTTTGGACTGAGAAATGCCCGAAAGCATTTAATGAGTTAAAAGATGTGTTGACTTCAGACTTGTGTCTTACGCATTTCGACTCAAAGACTAGCTACAAATGCTAGCGATAGGAGCCGTGCTTCTACACAAGGGTAACGATGGCAGGAGAAAGGCCATAGACCACACATCAAGGACATTACTGCCGGCGGAAAAGAGCTACAGCCAGGTTGAAAAAGTGGTGTTGGCTATATTGTTTTTTTTTTTTGGCGTGCAAACGTTACACAGGTTCATTCACGGCCGATGCTTTTGGTTGCAAATGGACCATAAATCTCTAATAAAGATATACGGATCCAAGAAAGGAATCCTGACACATTCGGCAAACAGACTGCAGCGGTGGAGTACCATTCTATTAAACTACGATTATAGAATGGACTATATCTGCCATCAAAAAGGTTGAGGCATGCCTGTGGTCTGTCTAGTTTAATTACGACAAATAACAAACCGCTGGAGGACGCCGTAATAGCAGCCCTAAGAGCGGAAGCGGAAACAAAAAAGTTATGCAGAACATCGTGTGTGATCCATCAGTAACTTTGGAAGAAATAAAAAGAAATGCAAAAAATGATAAATTTATTAATGAGACAAAAAAAAACTGTGATCGACAAAAGGAAATAAAGAAAGGTCTGATGCAAAGAACCGCCAAGGTGTGAGCGTGTACCCTGTATGTGATGGTGTACTAATGCACGCTCGGAGGGTAGTCATACCACAAAGATTACAGAAGAGAACGCTGAAAGAGTTCCATGTGGAACAACCAAGCATTTTTAGAATGAAAGCGCTGATGCGAAGTTTCGTATACTGGCGAAGCATGGAAAAGGAAGTTGAAAACCTGGTAAAAGGTTGCAGTGTAGATACACTGACAGCGAAACTACCAACTAAAAAATGTGAACTTAACCTGAAGTGAAAATACCAAGGTCCCGGTTGCATATTAATTTTGCAGGCCCGGTAAATGGATTTTATTGCGTAATAGTAGTGGGCAGCTACACAAAATGGCCTGAGGTCGCGAAGTGTAAATGACTAACCTCATATACGGTAATAAACTTTTCTTACACGAGCCGTTTGCAAGATTTGGTGTACCGGATATAGTAAACGGAACACAGTTTGTATCCTGTGAGTTGAGAAGATACTGTGAGATTTACACGTTAGAACATAAAACCATAGCACTGTACAATCCTAGATCAAATGGAAGGACCGAACGGTTTGTAGACAGCTTTAAGAGAGCTTTAGAGAAAACTAATAAAGTAGCCATTGTTGATGTCTCGATCCAACAATTCTTCAAGGCATACAGGGTAACTCCGAATCCAAATGCGCCAGAAGGAAGTCCACTTGCAGAATTAATGTTTGCCAGAAAATTTAAGTCAGTATTTGATAAACTGTTAATAGGGAAGGAAAAATACGTGCTAGTAAAGACATGCCAGTTTTTTTTTAGAATCGGTGATAAGGTATATGTAAGAATGGACAAAAATGGCAAGCAATACTGGGAAGAAGGAGAAATTGTAACATACATAAGAAGAATGAGGTATGATATAAGAAGTAGAAAATGGAATGCAAAGGAGACATAGAAATCAGCTTAAGGAAAGAGTCATGGTAAAGGAACCAACAAGAGTAGAAATACTGATGAATTGGCTATATGACACTTTACAAGTCCCAACACTGTTACAAGAAGTGGAAACCACACGTACAAAGAAAAGGAAGAACACTGAATTCCTAAAAGTAGATCCTAAGAAAGAAAGGATATTGAATATATATATATATATATATATATATATATATATAAAGGAGGAGGTGGGGTGAATAAAAAATTGAAAATAATTAAAATAATTAAAAGGGGAGATGTATAGTGAAACTGGATACCCCTTCCGGTCAAAAGAAGAAGGACGGCCATTATAAATAGAGCAGTAGCCGGTCGTCAAGAGAGGGTGGAGAGTCGAAGAGTTGAGAGTCGACAGTTCTAGTCGGTCATGTGGAGCTATCAGCGATAGTAAGGCAGAAGAAGTTAGTGTATTACTATTCCAATACAAAGTGATACAACGGTATCCGATGTCTAGTAACTATTGTGGCTACTATCGTAAAACATCAACTACAGTACAACGGCAGTCACACATCACACTTTACAACAGTCCCTAATGATAAGGTGTTTATAAACGTGTGTCGAGAAGACAGTCCCTAGTAAATTTTCGGTTTCAATACTTCCTGATGCTTTTCGTATTATGAATTTTGTTTTCTATCACAAATTAAAGAGTAATACTGACCGAAGTAATCCTAATATTCGTGCATAAGCTACAATGACTTTTTTTTACATACTGAGCCATTTATCTCGGAATTCTAAATATTCCTTTGCAGCAACTCTCTTCTTCCTTAGTGTTAGATTTTAAATTTCGCATCAAAGCGATTATTTTGTAGACAGTTTCTTTTATTATCTCAGACATCGCGCAAAGATTGGTGGTTTTCGTATATGGCAGCAATGGCTTTAAAAACCTTCTCCTAAGATACCATAGTTCAACAGGATATGTAACATGGCCTTTCTACTGCTATTATTACTATCAGCAGCTTCACGTATCTCAGATCTATGTTGTTAAGAGTAATAAATAATTCCTTACACGCGATGGACACGACAGGAAAGCTTGTAACAAGCTTCAAACCATTTGACATTAAAGGGTTTCCAAGTCTACAGTTCAGGTAATGAAGTATTCCCCTGAAGACGACATTTGAGGATCCTTGTCAATAATACCGGAAACTATCTCTGAAGAAGGAACTTTACGACGTGCCAGGCTTCTAATAAAGGCTAAAAACATCACAAAATCATACGAAGACATTCCACCCATCTCAGCTATTATTGTTCAACACAGAGAAGGTTCTGTTGGTCATGGGTATAATGATGAACAACAGACCATAAAAACTTATATTACATTTTGGAGACATCCTCATTCTGGTAGAAGAGAAAAGCAATTCATCTACATTTTTGTTATTAGTAGAGACACAACAGGAAACTCAGGGACAAGCAAAACTAATGAAAACACAGATTTTTAGTGTAGCGTTGTACGTGAATTCTCGGTTGCGTCACTGGAACAAGAATATATCATTGTAGGAAGAACGTGACACAACACAAGCAAATTGGCTTAATTTACTTAATAGAAAAATAGAGAAAGTTTGTCTCAATAAGCTAATGTCATATCCTGAGTATTAAAAAGTTATGTTGTTTTTTTTCACGCAGTATGAACATCAAGCAAATTGACAGCAAATATTTACTCACTCGGGCTTTTAAACCAACAACCTTTTGCATTTAAAGTGAACAAATAAATATAATTAAAGTAAAAATTTTAGTATCACTAATATGCTTCAAAGTGTTTCAAGCTCAACTCCCCAAATTACAGCTTTCTCTCTATAATCCCTCCTTATTTCAAACACTCCTCTTATGAATACACTTATGCTTCTCTCTTTCCCCACACTAATTCTAAAGACTTTAGTTCCTTTTAATACTTTTTTAATTTTTTATTTTATTTTCTAATGTGTCCTTCCCCTCCGTTAATACCACTCCCCATCTCTCCTCGCGTAGTATTAACACCTACCTTACAATTTCGTTCTCTGTTTAAAAAGCATAACATAAAACGCTTCATTTATCCCGTTCTCAATATTTCACATAGTAAAAAGCAAAGATCAATTTATAAGAAGACAATAAAAACTTTGTTCAATATTTCTAGTAATTTTTGAGATTTGGTAGAAAAGCTGATGTTGTTATAAATATTATTTAGAGGAAATAATTTTTTGTCAATCTCCACAGCGGCTATTAAGCTCAGCTGAAATATCCCACTATAAAATGTCCCTTTTCTAAAGGAGCAAAAGGAGTCAATATGTTGAAAAGGAACGTGTTAGCCTGGTCGTGACGTAATCAACTTTTGCATTTATATTTGAACCAGACAATATACAATATCAAACTACTCTGCGACTAGTTTGTCCCATATAATCCAACATAAAAAAATGTAAGGATACTTTATTTTATCAAGGGATCTCACCACAAATCATTTAGAGGGCTCTAAATATTTCAATATGGATGTATGCAAGTATATATGTATACCGTAATCTCCTTTAGAGAGACTTAGTAATTTTAATATTTCTATTTATAAAAACAAGTGGATGTATTCCACTGTAACTAGGTACATAAAATCTTCGAACAGACGGTCAGTAGCGACACCTGCTGGTTCTGACTACGCTGCATTGATAAAGGGCAACAACCCTGAAACATGTCTGCAGATGTCTGACTAGCAAGGTGAAGCGGCTGACCTCCCCTGTTCGAAGGGTGTAATGGACGCAGGTTTGTGTGTCATATAGCTAGCTAGAGGCGGTGGCCTCTAGGAGCTAATCAGCGACAGCTTTAGTCTTATATTTATATATATATACTTGCATACATACATTAATCCTCCTTCCACCCTCCCTCTACAACGTTCCCGTATTTACTTACTTCTACTTTCTCCATCGTACATTTCCTCCTCCTTTCTGCACGCCCTCTCCTATAACTTCTGTTTCACGCTAGCAGCCCGCATTATTCTGCATCCATTATCAGCTGCAGCCAGATTTTCAAGCTGAGAGGATGTAAACTCTGACTTTCTTCTCTTTTTGTCTAGCCCCTGACGAAGGATTGAATCTGAAACTTTGGATATTCCACTATTCCACTCCTCACGGCATTTTCACTGTTCTCCTTTCACTTATATATATATATATATATCTTTACTCTTTTACTCTTTTACTTGTTTCAGTCATTTGACTGCGGCCATGCTGGAGCACCGCCTTTAGTCGAGCAAATCGACCCCGGGACTTATTCTTTGTAAGCCCAGTACTTATTCTATCGGTCTCTTTTGCCGAACCGATAAGTGACGGGGACGTAAACACACCAGCATCGGTTGTCAAGCAATGCTAGTGGGACAAACATATACACACACGCATATATATATACATATATATAAAGTTTCCTTTTACCAAATCCACTCACAAGGCATTGGTCAGCTCGGGGCTATAGCAGAAGACACTTGCCCAAGATGCCTCGCTGTGGGACTGAACCCGGAACCATGTGGTTGGTTAGCAAGCTACTTACCCCACAGCCACTCCTGCGTCTCATGTATGTGTGTGCGTGTATACATGCATGCGTGCGTGCATGCGTACGTGCATGCGTGCATGTGGGCGTGCATGTGTGTGTATGTTTGTGTGTATGGGTGCGTGTGTGTTCTGTATTTAATCATTTAAATTATTCTGAAGAAGGAGATGGTTTCTAGTAAAAACAGAGCTCCATTTTTGGACTGTAGATAGCGATGCCACATTCTAAACCTGAGAAAAGTCGTGCATAGGTTCACAGCGAATGTATGTAAATATGAATGAATGAACGAATGGATGAATGAATGAATGAATGCAAGTGCTTACATTGTAAATTGGTTAGTAGAACTCCAAAGAAAACTCTATGAGTTATTTCTTGCGATCAACTATATTTTTTTTTCGCATCTTATGTATTAGTAAAATGATACTCACCACATTTGCTAATGCACACATATCTAAAATAATAAACCTACAATTTATGTACATACATATACGTATGTTAGTATGCATGTATATATTTGTGTATACCTACAGACATACATAATTATATATATGTTGGTGAATATATATATATATATATGTATGTATGTATCTTATATAAAGAAATCTCGCTAGATAAGGCTTACACTCATACAGAGATTATTCCAACTATACACGTGCAACCGAGATGTAAATGTTCATATTGCTATGTTCTAATTATGTTATACTGATGATTGGAGGACGGAATTATATCAGCTGACCATGAAATCATTGATTGTATGCAACTAAATCTGTTTCTAAAAGGCAACTTTCTATGTTTCATTCCCTCGTTTTCGGTGCCGTGAATATTTATTGAATTAGTTAGACTTTAGAGTTCCGTTACAGCGAGAGGCGTTTACTTAAAGTAATAGCCATTAATATAATTAATGTATTTTATATCTAAACGATAAAGTATATACTTTGTATTGATTATTTCTTAAGCTTGTTTTTCACGCTGGCTACTTAATAAATCCTTATATTTTATTTTAGAAATTAAAAGGGAATATATTTAGTGGTGAATTATTCCGACTATACACGTACAACCGAGTTGTGACTAGAGAAGCTCACCTTCTACAAGTATATATAAGTGTGAACATTTGTATATGCTATGTTGGATACGTTTGGTGTATAAATGTTCATATTTATATGTTCTGATTATGTTGGAAACGCGTAATTATACACTGAAGATTGGAAAGCGTAATTATACACGTTGTCAATGAAATCATTAATCGTATGCAACTAAAACTGTTTCGAGAAGGTAGTTTTCCATGTTGCATTCCCTCGCTTTCGGTGCTGCATATATAATATATATATATATAACATATATATATGATATATATTTTTATATCATATATAAATGTAAAATAGTATATAAAATCAAAGCCCTATAACTTATAGATTCAAGTTTCGCTGGTTTAGTACCTGTTATATCTACATGAATCACTAAAAAGTGATAGTAAATGCTCGCCAAAAAAATATGCCTAAGATAACTAACGAAAAATGAAACAATTCGATACTGAAAAATAATTGTTATGATTCTAACTATATGTGTCATAACTAGGTAGATACTTCGTATAATTATATTATCTTCTCTTTCAGTGAAACACTAGAATTTAATATACATATTTCGTACTGTTCGTAAATTTCCTAAGCTTTGCCTCTTCCTCCTGAATTATTTAGAGAAAAAAACCGATTATCTATTTTATTAGAATTCCTTGACTGTAGTTTCAAATCTCTATAATAACACCATCTCCAATACATTAGAAAAGTCATATTATTGGCCATCTTATTTCATAAACCTTTAGGGTATAGCCGAACAATATTTATTACTTGTATAAAATTACTAATCTACAATCTCTGCCACTAAACTTTGGCTATAGACACATTTATTATTAGGACAACTATATTTTGTAATGTGAATTACTTGATTTAGCTGAATATCTGCCATTCTAGTCTCATATGTCTTTCTTTATGAAATCTGCATACATTTCGGCTTATTTAATTCAATCAAAATGTCTATTCCAGGCTGAAGCGTCTTCACCATTTTGCTTTTAAATACATCATGCAATAGCTCTGTGTATACTGCATGGTTAAATGAATTTGCTTAGGATAAGAGAGAACAGCATATGATGTTTTCATACAAAGGTATATCTCTTTGTTTACACGGATATTCACATTTACATAAGTATATATATATATATATATATACCTCTCCCTCTCTCTTTCTTTCTTTCACTCTATCTCTCTATGTACACATATTGGAGTAGGGAGCGGGTGTGTGTAAGAATACATATATATCCACATACAGACATACACAGCTACATATGCACATGTATTCACTTATATATATACATAAAATCTAATCTGTATTAACTAAGATTACTTTGTCAGCCTATGGTAATAAAAACAAATAGGTGATACGATATTGATGCAATCGTTATAATAAGATACTTTATTGCATTGTAGCATCATACAGGCAGATTTGTATGAAGTGCAACATCTATATAATGCTAACAAAACATACTCTTAGATTTGGCAGCATGTATACATGTTGTTCTCCATATATTCATGTCTGTACGATGTTACAATGCAAGACAATCTATTAAGGAAACGATTTCAGAGACACAGTCTAATCCATTCGTTTGTTTCCAATGTTATCATACGTTACACTGAAATTCACTTCAACTTTGGATATTGTGGATATCTTCTATTCAAATTTTAAAAGAACTCCAAAAATTTGTGAAGATACAAGTTTTTAATTTCAACTGAGTTTAAAGTAATACCATACTGGTAGGGTAGTAATAAATCATTTATTATCATCACACCCCTTAGTTTTGGGCTGTAGGCCTAATGACCCCCCCCCCGCAGATGGTATGAGATGGTACAGACATGTATGCAGAATGCACAACATTAACAAAAATATATAAAACTTTTCGCTACTCTCAACTCATCAGGCAGACCAAGTAAAGACTTGTTGATTAATCACAGGATCATGAAGTGAAATGCCTGATAAATATTACCAAATTTTAAGAAATTTAAGGTAGGTCGGACTACAGGCTATTGGTCACGTGGGTGTATAATAGAACGAAGCTCTAAAAGAATATTTAGAAGGTATTCCTATTCTAAAAATGCCAGTTTACTTAGTAATCTCGCTCATAAAAGCTGGCATCGGCTAAACAGGTCTATATATCAGCTGATGGCATTAAACCACCCTCTCAAAATCTATTTTAACATAGATGCCAACGATGTTCTAAAACACGTTTACTGTGTTTTATTCCTTTTTACATTACGAAGTGACACGGTTAACAACCTGCTTTACTTATTCAATTACTTAATTCATTTTGACTAAACTGCTCTGATAAATTATTGCAGAACTAATAGAATATTCGCTTTAATTAAGAGATATCCGGCTAATTACAATTACAATTACAATTATAATTAAGGAAAAACGTAGAGAACAGCGTGGGTCACTTCGAAATATCATAGAAGAAATATCAATTAGTTCCTGTAAAGCTACTTAGACGTAGATTATTCATCAACGGCGTGGGTGTAACTGCTATATGTACATACTGTACTCCCCAACATTACCTCCATACGAAACAACAACAGCAGTTAATTTACAGAAACGTAGTGAAGAGATTAGAGACAGTGTGAAAATAATTTGCTCATCACTTCAACGACTTCATCGGGGATTTTCGGACTTTGTAAACTAGAAGTGCTTCTAATTTATTATTACAGGGAATTTGTCGGAGAAAGCGTGAAAGACTCCGTAGCTAGAATTTCCTTGATACCTATCTACATTACAGAGAATTCTCAATGGTAATCTCGAACGGTATCTCTACTAAGATTGTTGCAGCTGTATCTATACTAAAATGAAATGGGAAGTAGAAATATCCACTTTCATAAATATTAATTCCTTGCAGCGCAGTATTGAGATATTCTAGACATATTACCGTGGTTCACAATGGATCATCAGGCAGTTATAACTGCTGGAAACTGTTCACATCGTTCTGCAAATGTTCTCAGTCATTAGTGAACCGACCTACAGCAAATATTACAAATCCTTTTATCGACAGAAACAGATTCAAGAGTGACTGTAAGAAGCTTGCATCTCAAAACCATGGTCCTGGGTTCAGTCCCATTGCGTGGATCCTTGGGTAAGTGTCTTCTACTATAGCTTTGGGCCGACCAAATCCTTGTGAGTGGTATTGATAGAACAAAACTAAAAGAAGCATATGTATGAGTGTGTGTGTGTGTGTCTGTTCCCCCACCATCAATTGACAACCGATGTTGGTGTGTTTATGTTCCCGTAACTTAGCGGTTCGACATAAGATACCTATAGAATAAGTACTAGGCTTAAAAAGATAAGATCCTGGGGTCGATTTCTTTGACCAAAAATCCCTTTAAGGTGATACTCCAGCATGGCCGCAGTCAAATGACTGAAACAAGTAAAATAAAAGAATATGTATTTTTTTTTCCATAGAATCCTCATAAGTAGCTCAAAGACTAGCATTTATCACAGATGGTCCGCTGTTTATTCTGTCGTGTTATCCTGTTATATTTCAAAACCGAACTATGTTTCAATCAGGGTATGGGTTTTACGGTATAAGATTAAACAGTGTTTTATTTACATGTTAATGTTCTATTTTAAGTGTTCCCCAAATTGCATATCATCTACATAGGATTGATAAAGTACAATGCATACAATAGCATATGTTGCAAGAAATGGCTTCCTGTCCAGCGTCTTGCAAACTAAGTACAAAATAGTAGCGACTAACCGAGAAATCTCGTCACTGATCGAGCCGAAACACACACACACATATACATGCATACACACACTTATGTGTGTGCAAATAGTGTAATTACACACATTTCTGTATAATAATTATAATAATAATAACCATTGTGACAAAAACCAATATAAACATCGAACCAGAAGAGTTGAAAAAATATAACGAAATGTTTGAAAGGGAAGAGCAGGAAATAAAAATTGCCCATACCGATGAAACTATGGAAAGAGTCGAAAAGAGAACTGTGATTTACAAAAGTTGGATTGCGAAGGACAAGAAATTAGATTTAGCTTCTAAAGAAACCGTGGAACTTGCTTTGAAACAAAAATGGAATGATATAACGTACTTAACAAGAGGAAGGACATACGCAAGGGTTGAAGTAAGATTCAATATGGCGTACGTGTTCCCCAGCAGGACGGGACGCTATTCCATCGCAGCGTTAATCGGTTTTGCCAGCTGAGTGGACTGGAGCAACGTGAAATGAAGTGTTTTGCTCAAGAACACAACGCGTCGCCCAGTCTAAGAATCGAAACCACAATCTTGCGATCATGGTGCTGACACCCTAACCATTAAACCAAGCGCCTCCACATATAGTATTATAACGAAATTATATTCAAAGTAATATATGTGTGTGAGTGTGTATAAGTGTATGTGTATGTATTATGTATACATGCATCTATACATATATTTGTTTATATATGCATATATATATTTGTATATAAAGTATATGTATGCATGTATGTATATAACAAATTTTATATATATATATGTATATATATACATATATAGATATATAGATATTTAACTATGTATGTTTGTATGTATATAACAAAGTTATATATATATATATATATATATATATATTTATATATATATATATATATATATAGATAGATAGATTTCTTTATTAGCCACACAGGGTTGCACACAGACGGGACAGATTACAAAGTTGAGCTTTTCTTTTTTGGAGAAAAAAAAATAAGTGGGGTAGGTTTTCGATCAAAAGGGATCGTAAGAGGGAAAGAAGAAAAAAAAGAAAAAAAGGAAAAGAAACAAAAGAAAAGAAAAAAAAAGAAAGGAGAAAAAAGAAAGGAAAAATGGGGAAAAAAGGATCAATAGGGATCGTGTATCACAGTGTCATGACGTACGGTGTAAAGGGGGAAGCAGATAAAGTTTATCCGTGGGAAGAAAAGCCTACAGAAAAGACCACGGTAACCTCGATCAATATTGTTACATGTTACCACATTTATTTGCAAGTGGGTAACCCTCTGTTTTCAATTTCTGGGTTCATAGGATTATGCTCAAGGTGGCTTCGTCATTCATACGTGCCATCCTTGCTACATTAACCTATCTATTTTAAAGACATTCGCTAGACAAAATTGGCCTCTCTACTCTCACTTTCCTTTCAAGTGATACTTGAAGAAGTTGATGAGAGATTGACCAGAGAGGAAAGTGTTTGTCTCGAATCCTTTCAGACGCGTCCACCAGATACATTCTTTCGCCATAGCCACAAGGATGATGAAAATAGCTCTTCCTTCCCGTTTGAAGGAAGGAGGCGTGACAATATTGACGATAGACTCACCTGATGAATCGACTCGTCCCACACGTGACAGCAGTAGGAAATTGTTGGACACTGCACGAGTGCGTGCAGAACGGTTTCGTGGCTCTGGCCGCATCTCGGGTAGGTCGGCCCCATGTTTCTCGAGCCGTGTCTGTAGAGCTTATCCCGAACGGGTAGCGCTTCTCGGTAGCACTGCCAGGCCAGGGATCCCTGGAAGTTGTCCATGGGCCCTGGCCCGAAAGTCGTCCCGAACAGGCGGATCAGGTATTCCTCGTCGACGTCCAGGTTCGCCCCGAGCTCGTCGTCGTACCTCCCCTCCACTAATCCCCTATAGAATGATTGGGTTGTGTTGGAGTCACTCAAGGTCGACCCGGGACGGCAGATTTGCTTGAGAGCAACGCGACACACGCGGTGCCATTTGCCCTTCCTCAGATAGATAGATAGATATAGATAGATAGATAGATAGATAGATAGATAGATAGATAGATAGATAGATGATAGATTAGATAGAGATAGATAGAAGTAGATGGATAGATAGACAGACAGACAGACAAGACAGACAGACAGATAGATGATAGATAGATAGATAGATAGATAGATAGATTAGATAGATAGATAGATAGATAGATAGATAGTTTCTTATTAGCCACACAGGGCTGCACACAGATAGAACAAATTACAAGGTAGAGCTTTTCTTTTGGGGGTAAAAAAAAGGAAGTGGTGGTTTTCGATCAAAAGGGATCGTAAAAGGAAAGAAAGAGGACAAAAAAAGGGAGGGGTTAATAAAAAAAAAGGTGGGGGGAGAGCAAAAAAATTGATCAATAGGGATCGTTATCACAGAAATGTCAATATGAAGTGTAAAGGGGAGAACAGGTGAGGTTTACCCGTGGAAAGAAAAGCCTACGGAAAAGACCACGGTAACCTCGGTCAATGAGGTCACATGTTATATTTCTTTTTTTTTTTGCAAATAAGCAACTCTCTGTATTAATTTTTACGGTTCATAGAATCATAGTCAAGGTGGCTTCGTCATTCATACGTGCCATCCTTGCTACATTCACCCATCTTTTTTTAAAACATTCACTAGACAAAACTTGCCTCTCTACTCTCACTTTCCTCTTCAAGTGATACTTGAAGAAGTTGATGAGAGATTGACCAGAGAGGAAAGTGTTTGTCTCTAATCCTTTCAGGCGCGTCCACCAGATACATTCTTTCGCCATAGCCACAAGTATGATAAAAATCGCTCTTCCTTCCCGTTTGAAGGAAGGAGGCGTGACGATATTAACGATAGACTCGGCTGATAAACCGACACGTCCCACACGTGACAGCAGTCGTTCGACATAAGCCACAGGTCGGAAATTGCTGGACACTGCACGATTGCGTGCAGAGCGGTTTCGTCGCTCTGCCCGCATCTCGGGCAGGTCGGCCCCGTGTTTCTCAAGCCATGCCTATAGAGCTTATCCCGAACGGGTAGCGCTTCTCGGTAGCACCGCCAGGCCAGGGATCTCTGGAAGTTGTCCATAGGTCCCGGGCCGAAAGTCGTTGAACAGGCGGGTCAGGTATTCCTCGTCGACGCCCAGGTTTGCCCCGAGCTCGTCGTCGTACCTCCCCTCCACTAATCCCCTATAGAATGCTTTGGTTGTGTTGAAGTCACTCAGGTCGACCCGGGACGGCAGAGTTGCTTGAGAGCAACGCGACACTCGCGGTGCCATTCGCCCTTCCTCGGCTTTTTGATCCACGACTGTAGTTCGGTCATGGAGACGAGTTGCGGGAATGCGTGCCTCACAAACGGCGACCACACCTGTTCACCGTCCTCTACATAGAGCCGGAGATGTCGCAGTTCTCAGCGCGTGTCTGCGCATCATCAACCACGGCATGCCCAGCCTCCTTTTAACGGGTGTGACAGCAAATGGATCGCCTGACCATCGGGACGCATCCTTTCCACAAGAAGCGGAAGAGGATGCGTTCTAGTTTGGTGATGGTAGGGTCGGGACAAGGTACGACGGTCAGGCGGTAGTAGATGATGGACGCGATGTACGCATTCACCACCTCCGCCCGACCTTTTAGGGACAGTTTCCTCTCGGCCCATTGCTGGGCGAGAGTGACCACCCTACTCGTTATCTCGTTCCAGTTCTTCTCCATTTGGAGGTCCGGACCGAACCAGACCCCGAGCAACTCAACCGGGCCGTCTGTCCAGCGTCCCACGACGGAGGTACTGGTGGACGGTATGGGCTTGCTTCTCCAGGTGCCGAGCCGCAGGCCCACTGACTTTTCCCGGTTGATTTTTGCTCCTGTCACCGCTTCGTAGTCTTTCAGTGTCTCGCCGACCCGCTCGATGTGCTCGTGGCTTGACACTATGACAGTGACGTCGTCCGCGTATGCAGACACGCTCGTCCCGCATCCCAATTCTCGCGGGATGCCCCTTAGAGTCGCCAGCTTCCGCAGTAGTGGCTCAAGAGTCAATACGTATAGAAGCGCCGAGAGGGGGCATCCCTGACGGACCGAACGTGCAATGTCGAAAGGTCTCGATAGATGTCCATTTACGCGAATTACCGAACGGATGCCTCTGTACAAGGCAGCTATCCAGCCGCGGAAGACGGGACCGAAACCAGCCGCTCTCAGGACTGCCTCCAAGTATCGATGGTCTACCCTATCAAAGGCTTTCGATTGATCCAAGTTGATCAGGGCCCCACCCATGCCAGGTTCGTTAACTACCCTGTCTATGATGTAGCGCATCAGATGGAGGTTGTCATGGATGCTCCGGCCCGGCACGGCGCACGTTTGTGCGTTGTCGACCAGTTTCTCGATGACAAGCGCCAACCTCTTGGCTAACACCTTTGTCAAAATTTTCAGGTCTGCATTGAGCAGCGTGATTGGTCTAAAGTTATCTATAATGTTTCCCTTGTTTGGATCTTTCTTCAGCAGAGTTACAGCTCCTCGACTCACAAAACCGGGTATGCTCCCGTTTTGCTGCCAGTTGCAGTATACCGCTGCCAAGACGTCCCCAAACAAGTCTGGCATACAATTGTAAAACTCGTAGGGTAGACCATCCAAACCCGGTGATTTGTCTCTCGAGCATTCTGCTATCGCTTCCTGCACTTCCGCCGCCGTGATGGCACCTTCGCAGCACCCTGCCTTTCTTGTCGAGAGTCGTGGCAGGCTATGTAGGTAGGCACTGAAGTCCACCCTACGTTCTTGCCCTCCACTCGTCCCGAACAGTCGGGCAAAATGCTGCTGAAAGGCCTCACACATTTTACTTGGCTCGAGCAATTCGCGCCCCTGTTCATCTACCAGTGACCGAATGGTGGCTTTGTTGCCTTGTTGCGCCTCTGCCACCCGGGCCTCCCTCGCGGCTCCAACACCTTCGTTCCTTAGAGCACGCATCCTAGCTCTGACAGCACATCATTCGTGTTTGGCGTTGAAGTGTTGGTCGAGGGCCAACCTCGCCGCCAAAACGTCGGATGCGATGCCGCTTCTAATTGCCTCTTCTAGCTTCTTAACTAGCTCACCCTCTACTCTATTTCTATTTATGGCTAGTGATTTGCTGTACCTAATCGCTTCTGCGTTTACTGCTCTCTTGAGGGCAAACCACCATTTGTTGTTGATGATGGCTCCCGTCAAAGCCCTCTTTACTAGTGTGCTAATCCGGTCTCTGAAAACTTGTCTGGACGGGAATGATGCGTTCAGTTTCCAGTACCCAGGACCCTGTCTATGTGCCTTATCTAAGTCTAGCGTACACGTCACCAATTTGTGATCCGTGTAGCTGATTGTGTGGAATTGTGGACATCCTAAGTTATCCTTGTCTACTGTCCTACACAGTATCCTATCTAGATACGATCTCGACGACCCACTGCGGTTGCTCCATGTCCACGTTGGTGCATTTGGGTGGTCGAGTCGGTACCTGTCAGACAGTTGGAATCGTCTGAGCAGGTCTCTGAGGCATTTGCATCCCCTTCTGTTTCTGTCTCTACCCACGTAGTCTACATGCGTGTCCAAGGTAGCATTCCAATCCCCCACTAAGAGTAAAGGACGAGACGTTCCCAAGAATACTTCTAGACGTCGAAGGAAATCCGCCCGACCTGTTAAGGGCGGTGCGTAGACTGATACGAGTCGAAAAGCGCACCCATTGCTGCCGTCAACATCCAGAACGACCAGTCTACCCTCCGGGTCTACGAATATCGTCTTGACTTCGAGATCCAGGCTCTTGTGAAAAAGTACCGCGGTGCCACTACCGCCCACCCTCGGCAGACAGGGAGCGAAATAAATGTTAAACTGTCCGCCAAACATGGACTTTAGGGCCCGTGGCTCGTGGAGTCTGGTCTCACTTATGGCTATGATTCCCAAATCATGTGACTTGATGTCATTTAGGAGGTATCCTTGTTTCCAAGGAGACCCCAAGCCACACGCATTCACACAACCAATCTTGACCATGATTCTATTGGGGTGTGTGCTTTAAAACACAAAATGAAAGTACAGAGAGTTACTTACTTGTGTCGAAAGTTTTGGCTTCCTCGTTCTTTGATGTGTCTTCGAGGAGGTTTTTATACAGTTTTTGGGACAGATATTTCTGGAAACCCCCTACAGCATTTGGGAAGAGGGCTTTGAGTTTGTGGTGTTGTGTTTGTGTGATGTGTAGTATTTTGATGTGTTTGGGTGGTGTAGTGCGTGGATGATTGCTATTTTTAAAGTCATCTTCACAAATGTTTGTGTATCCTGTGATGTACTCCATTAGTTTGGAGTCTTTTGTGTCTATCGCTGATAGCATTGTTTTTGTGGTGTTGGTGCTTGTTTTGTTGTGTATGGAGTTTTCAGGGTTCAGGTATCTCCCTGCTTTGGTTGCGATTTCTTGTTTGGTTTTTCTTGATTTTTTCTTTTACCCCCTGTGGCTATTTGCCATTCTGTCGAACTTTCGTCGTTGGACGACGTGTCCGAATCAGAAGAGGGTAAAGGCAAAGCGTTTGGATCTATATGTGTGTTTGTAGAAGGTGTTGTTGTTTTGTGTGGTGTTTGTGTTGTTGGGGTGTTAGGGGCAGAATTTGTCTTTTCGTCATTGATATTTGTTTTTTTGGTTGTTGTTCTTGGTGCTGG